>NC_092086.1:56305959-56478459 GCF_045679555.1 Salvelinus alpinus | reverse complement strand
AAAAATACATGTTATGGGGGGGGGGGGGGGGAGTGATGTCTGCAGCTAGGTGTAGGAAGCGGGGGTCTAGTTCATCAGGGCCAGGGGATTTTCCCCAGCAATTTCTTTCAGGGCTTTACACACTTCTGAAACAGAGAAGGACGAAAAGGAGAACCTGGTCAAGGAGTGCACAGGGGTGTCAGGTAAATTCATAGGGGGCTCAATAATACCTTTGACCTTTTCAAATAAACTGCCTGCATCTAAAAAAAAAAGCTCTGGTTCAAGGCTTTCAGAATGGAGGTTCTCTCAGTTACAATCTGTGTGTCGACCAACAATTGTTTGGGAAGCGGTGTATCTTTTTTTGCACTCCAAACCCTTCACTACTTGCCAACATTTGGATGGATTATTTAAATTATGTGAAGTAGATTTCAGGTAGTGGTCTGCTTTCAATTTACGGATCATAGCCACACCCAGATTTTTAAGACGTTTAAAAGCCATCCAATCATCTGCCAAACCAGTCCCTCTTGCTTTAGCCCACATAGCATTTCGTTCCCTTATGATTGTTGTAAGTTCCTTAGTAAACCAAGGGTTCTGTCTGCCCTTAATCCTGATTTTAAAAAAAAGGGGCATGCCTATTGCATACATCCTGGAATGTGTTGCGGAAGTAAGAAAAGGCTAGTTCAACATCAGGGATTAATTCCATTCAATGCTAGATACATCATGTAAAAAACCTTGACTATCAAACCGCTTCAAGTTTCTTTCGTAATAACACATGGAGATTTCTTAGGAATTTTACCATCTCACACAGGCAATGGCACAGTGATCACTTGTCATTTGCAAAAATACCAGAAGCATTAAAACGATGAGGAGTTGCTCTAAGCAGAGTAAACTGCAGTTCTAAAATACATCAAAAAGCGTAAAGACTTCTGCCTGAAGCCCATACACGCCGCAGTGTAGATATTGGACCCCAAGTATGCTGGTAAGAGCATCCTGTCTGGTGCAGAGATCAACAAGGCCTATGATGTCTCGCCACCTTGGCCTGGATGAGGGCAAGGTTCTTGGCAGTCTGGCGAAGTAGACTTCCTAGCAAGGTCTTTGGGATGGAGATGCAATATGGCAGTCGTGCCAACATATATTTTCAGCCACCTGGTGGAAGGGACTTTGTGGATCTGAGGCTCTTTCCCCTGTTGCCTCCATCATCTGCCAAATCCCACCAACATCAGCCGCCTCAGAGCGCAACTGGTTCTTGTTTGGGAACACACACACCAAAGCACGCAACAGGCTGACCAATACAACGGTTGAAAAACTGGTGGCCACCCGGGAAAATTTGAGGCTTTTTGAGCCTGACAACGAGCCATCCTCATCAAGGTTGGAAAGTGACAGTGAAGATGAGGCCTCAGAGTCTGATGTTCAAGAGGTGGACATTGAGGAGGTCCAGGGAGAAGACATGGAAGCCTGAGAGGAATACAACCAAGGCTTTAGTTTCTACACTATCACTTTACAGATGTACAGTGGGGAGAACAAGTATTTGATACACTGCCGATTTTGCAGGTTTTCCTACTTACAAAGCATGTAGAGGTCTGTAATTTCTATCATAGGTACACTTCAACTGTGAGAGACGGAATCTAAAACAAAAATCCAGAAAATCACATTGTATGATTTTTAAGTAATTAATTTGCATTTTATTGCATGACATAAGTATTTGATCACCTACCAACCAGTAAGAATTCCGGCTCTCACAGACCTGTTAGTTTTTCTTTAAGAAGCCCTGCTGTTCTCCACTCATTACCTGTATTAACTGCACCTGTTTGAACTCGTTACCTGTATAAAAGACACCTGTCCACACACTCAATCAAACAAACTCCAACCTCTCCACAATGGCCAAGACGAGAGAGCTGTGTAAGGACATCAGGGAAAAAATTGTAGGCCTGCACAAGGCTGGGATGGGCTACAGGACAATAGGCAAGCAGCTTGGTGAGAAGGCAACAACTGTTGGCGCAATTATTAGAAAATGGAAGAAGTTCAAGATGACGGTCAATCACCCTCGGTCTGGGGCTCCATGCAAGATCTCACCTCGTGGGGCATCAATGATCATTAGGAAGGTGAGGGATCAGCCCAGAACTACACAGCCGGACCTGGTCAATGACCTGAAGAGAGCTGGGACCACAGCCTCAAAGAAAACCATTAGTAACACACTACGCCGTCATGGATTAAAATCCTGCAGCGCACGCAAGGTCCCCCTGCTCAAGCCAGCGCATGTCCAGGCCCGTCTGAAGTTTGCCAATGACCATCTGGATGATCCAGAGGAGGAATGGGAGAAGGTCATGTGGTCTGATGAGACAAAAATAGAGCTTTTTGGTCTAAACTCCACTCGCCGTGTTTGGAGGAAGAAGAAGGATGAGTACAACCTAAAGAACACCATCCCAACCGTGAAGCATGGAGGTGGAAACATCATTCTTTGGGGATGCTTTTCTGCAAAGGGGACAGGACGACTGCACCGTATTGAGGGGAGGATGGATGGGGCCATGTATCGCGAGATCTTGGCCAACAACCTCCTTCTCTCAGTAAGAGCATTGAAGATGGGTCGTGGCTGGGTCTTCCAGCATGACAACGACCTGAAACACACAGCCAGGGCAACTAAGGAGTGGCTCCGTAAGAAGCATCTCAAGGTCCTGGAGTGGCCTAGCCAGTCTCCAGACCTGAACCCAATAGAAAATCTTTGGAGGGAGCTGAAAGTCCGTATTGCCCAGCGACAGCCCCGAAACCTGAAGGATCTGGAGAAGGTCTGTATGGAGGAGTGGGCCAAAATCCCTGCTGCAGTGTGTGCAAACCTGGTCAAGAACTACAGGAAACGTATGATCTCTGTAATTGCAAACAAAGGTTTCTGTACCAAATATTAAGTTCTGCTTTTCTGATGTATCAAATACTTATGTCATGCAATAAAATGCAAATTAATTACTTAAAAATCATACAATGTGATTTTCTGGATTTTTGTTTTAGATTCCGTCTCTCACAGTTGAAGTGTACCTATGATAAAAATTACAGACCTCTAAATGCTTTGTAAGTAGGAAAACCTGCCAAATCGGCAGTGTATCAAATACTTGTTCTCCCCACTGTATGTTGAAAATGTTTTTGGGAGATGCGATGGATCATTGGGGATCATTCAATATTCCCTTTTGTTGTTGAGTGAAATCATCCCATGTGAAGAGTCAACTCATTTAATTAAAGTTCAATTCGTAAGTAAATAGTTTTTTAAATTTATATTGGAAGGATTTAATCATTTGCAATTATGTCTACTTATGATAAGGTAAAAGGTTTCTGTCTCCATATGATATGGAAAATATATTCAATGCAAAAAACATCTATATTTAATTGGTATTAATATTAATTTGTATATATTCCCGTAAATTCCCATTTATTCTCATTAATTCCCACGGAAAGTTTCCACCTCTGAATATTCCCCAAAATGTGCAACCCTAGTGGCACCCACGCACGAACACACACCAGGTTCTGAGAAGTGGGCCTACAGGTTCATGTAACCTCCACTGCTCCCCAACGGAGACGAGAACAGCCTTTGACCCAGTTAGTGAAGTGTAGAACTGTTTATAAAACACACAACACTCCGACCTTCCAATCAAATCAAGGCCATGCAGTGAAGGACAATGAGTCTGGAGGGTTGTGAGTCTGGAGGGTTGTTTTAAATAAGTGCTCTTAGGGTTTTCAGTAGGACTCAAGGACAAAGACAGAAAAACAAAACAGACAGCTAGCAGGGCAAACAGATAGCAGGGCAGACAGATAGTTCAGTGTGCAGACAGATAGTTCAGTGTGCAGACAGCCAGTTCAGTGTGCAGGCAGCCAAGCAGGCATTGTACGTCTAGCCTGGTAAGCACAGCGTTCAGTCTGGTTTTAACCAGGCTAGGTTTCCTTTGGACTAGCTGTCCAACTGAATGACACCAGGGGCTCCTGTCCTGAAGGCCTCTATTAATGAATTGTTTAAGAGCAGGAGTGCTGATCTATGATTAGTTTAGCCTTTTTTTGCCTGTTATATGCTCATTCTAAGGATCCACATCACTGCAGAAACAGAGACCGGGGCTAAGGACAGAGAGAGCAGCTGAGGACAGAGACGGGGGATCGGGGAAGAGACGGGGGCAGAGACGGGCTGAGGGGAGAAATGGAGATGGGCTGAGGACAGAGACGGGGGCACATACAGGGGCTGAGGGGAGGGACGGAGATGGGCTGAGGACAGAGATGGGGGTACAGACGGGCTGAGGGGAGAGACAGGCTGAGGGCAGAAACGGGATGGGGGAGAAATGGAGACGAGCTGAGGACAGAAACAGGGTCAGAGACGGGCAGAGGGGAGAGAAAGGGGCTGAGGACTGATGTGTAGCTAAGACAGGAGAGAGTAATTTGGGCAACACTAGCTGAAGATATGATAGATACAGAGGACACAGAAAATATAGAAATGTACCCATTGCTATAATTGTACTGCGGTCGTTTACCCGACTATGCTTGTTCTACACTAACAGTTGCTTCTCGTCTGCCCCTCGTACATGAATCTACCACTAAGAGCAATAATGATTCCATCTTTGTCTCCCCCTCTATCAGTGTTGTTCCACATAACGCACAACAAAATAGTCCCCAAATGGCACCCTATTCCCTAAAGTGCACAGCTTTTGACCTAGGGCTGGGCGATATGGTACCCTATCCCCTAAAAAGTGCACGGCTTTTGACCTAGGGCTGGGCGATATGGCCAACGTATCATATCACAATATTTTCACATTTGTGAAGGTATTTTATGTTTTTGAACAGTAAAACTTCCAAATATGCTTTATGAGTAGTTCATAACCCCCAGGGTGGCAACACATACATTCTAAATGATTTCAAATGGGTCTTTCTCCATCCAAATTGTTTTATACTGTTCAATCAAACTTTTAAAATATATATTTTCTGCATTTTGTACAATTTATGCACTTTTGTTATTACGTATTCATGCTTCACCTATTCCTCTCGGATTTTGAAGATACCGTTGCACAAACAACGTGCTAGGCCTGCACCAGAACGGGTCCCAGGCTGTATTAGTCATCTACGTTCGCTCTGACTCCTAGTTCATTAAGAAGCTAGCTAACGTTAGCCAGCTAACTAGCGATTAGCATTAGGGGCTAACAATTTATTTTAGCCACAGCTTGCTAAGAAAAGAAACCAGCAGACAGTAAGATAAACAAACTAATATTGTTACAGAACGCTAGACTGCAGAGTGAACAGCAAGAAAGTGCTTGTGACTCAAGAGCAACTGCTCTCTCCTGGCATGACAGGGGGCAGGGTTTGGTGTAGGGGAAGCGGCATACAGCACGAGGAGAGGTAGAAAGACATCAAGTATCAACTTTTTAAACATCAATAACGTTATATAGTCAAATACGGTATACCGCCCAGCTCTATTTTGACCAGAGCCCTATGGCTTACCAGCAGCAGGCCTCCTCCCTTCTCTCCATTGGCTAACCACAGCCCCCTCTCTTTGTTATAATCATTAACCCTGTCTGAGTCCCAAATGGCACACTATTCCCTACCTAGTGCACTACTTTTGACCAGAGACCAATGGGGCCTGGTACTTTTGACCAGAGACCAATGAGGCCTGGTACTTCTGACCAGCAACCAAAGGGGCCTGGTCAAAAGTAGAGCAATGGAGAGGACAGACCGGTCATAACAACAGATTCCCTTGTCAGGGGGGCCCTTTCTTCCACCTCAATCCCTCTTTAGTCTGAGCCTAATCTGTACTAACCAACCCCTTTTACTCTACTTGTTGTTTTACTTTTTCGGAACACAAATTCTCCCTGACTGGTAGTCATCATAGCATGTACACACACTGCTGTTGCTACAAGGCTGCGGCCTGAATCTCTCCACACAACTGCCGTTCGGTCTGTCTGTCTCTCTCTCTCTCTGTGTGCTGGGTGTAAAGTGCTGACGTCGGCACAGTGCTGTGTGTGTGTGTGTGTGTGTGTGTGTGAGCGAGAGAGAGAGAAAGAGAGACTAGAGACTACATGGCAGTGCCATAGCTACATTCTACCTAAGGGGAGGGATGGAGGGCGCTGGGCACTGGGAGAGACGGCTGGGCTCTCCCCTCCTCACTCTAGTGGTGTGTAGTGCTCAACGGAGGCAGGGTCACACTACTAGCTTATCTGTGAGCCAAGACTTGTCTGTTCAATGTATACGAATTGTCTGCAGTGTAGTGCAAGGGGAGAGACGGAGACTGGGGCTGGGGGCAGAGACAGGGGCTGGGGGCAGGGACAGGGGCTGGGGGCAGGGACAGGGGGTCTGGGGGCAGGGACAGGGGGTCTGGGGGCAGGGGCTGGGACTGAGGGGAAAGACGGGGGTTGGGGGGGCAATCTGGCTAGCACAGTCAGTGCAGGGCCAGGGAGAGAGAGGAAAGACAAGGGCTGAGAGCACTCAGGGTAGCATGTGGATAAAGCTGTCATGATGTCTGCATGGTCTGGGTTGAGCTGGGCTGTCTGAGGGGGGTGTGTGTGGGGGGGGGGGGGGGGGTGGAGATGCCATTTCCAGCCAGCCCAGTAGCTCTCTCTAATGGGGAGAGAGATTCAACACCACTCCCTGACAATAATTACCCACAACAGAGCGACTGGAATGGCTGTGGAACTGAGCCATTTGTCATCATGTCGCTGCAATGGCTGCCTTTTCAAGTGTTCAATTTAGAAGACAAAAAGTAGAGGGAAATACAGTAAAGCATACAAACAGAGACTCAGACACAGAGGGAGCCATTACCTTAAAGTTCGTGTTAAAATGAGAGGAATTAGAGAGTCTGAGAGTGTGTAATTTTGGACAGAGAGAGAAAGACTGACAGTAGAAAGGAATGTGAGAGAGTGAGGAGGGGAGGAGGAAACTGAAGCCGGTTTCACATGAACGATAGCAAAGGCACATTTTCGAGAGGCATCAATTCGAGAGACAATACTTATCACGTCTCGAGTAGAGGTCGACCGATTATGATTTTTCAACGCCGATACCGATAATTGGAGGACCAAAAAAAGCCGATACCGATTAAATCGGCCGATTTTTATATATATATTTGTAATAACCACAATTACAACAATATTGAACGAACACTTTTTTTCAACTAATATAATACATCAATAAAATCAATTTAGTCTCAGATAAATAATGAAACATTTTCAATTTGGTTTAAATAATGCAAAAACAAAGTGTTGGAGAAGTAAAGTGCAATATGTGCCATGTAAAAAAGCTAACGTTTAAGTTCCTTGCTCAGAACATATGAAAGCTGGTGGTTCTTTTTAACATGAGTCTTCAATATTCCCAGGTAAGAAGTTTTAGGTTGTAGTTATTACAGGAATTATAGGACTATTTCTCTCTATACCATTTGTATTTCATATACCTTTGACTATTGGATGTTCTAATAGGTACTTTAGTATTGCCAGCCTAATCTCGGGAGTTGATAGGCTTGAAGTCATAAACAGCGCACTGCTTGAAGCACAGCGAAGAGCTGCTGGCAAATGCAGGAAAGTACTGTTTGAATGAATGCTTACGAGCCTGCTGCTGCCTACCACCACGCAGTCAGACTGCTCTATCAAATCTTAGACTTAATTATAATATAATAAACACACAGAAATACGAGCCTTAGGTCATTAATATGGTAAAATCCGGACACTATCATTTCGAAAACAAAACGTTTATTCTTTCAGTGAAATACGGAACTGTTCCGTATTTTATCAAACGGGTGGCATCCCTAAGTCTAAATATTGCTGTTACATGGCACAACCTTCAATGTTATGTCATAATTATGTACAATTCTGGCAAATTAATTACGGTCTTTGTTAGGAAGAAATGGTCTTCACACAGTTCGCAACGAGCCAGGCGGCCCAAACTGCTGCATATACCCTGACTCTGCTTACACAGAACGCAAGAGAAGTGACAATTTCCCTAGTTAAAATAAATTAATGTTAGCAGGCAATATTAACTAAATATGCAGGTTTAAAAATATATACTTGTGTATTGATTTTAATAAAGGCATTGATGTTTATGGTTAGGTACACATTGGTCCAACGACAGTGCTTTTTTTGCAAATGTGCTTGTTAAATCATCACCCGTTTGGCTAAGTAAGCTGTGATTCGATGATAAATTAACGGGCACCGCATCGATTATATGCAACGCAGGACAAGCTAGATAAACTAGTAATATCATCAACCATGTGTAGTTAACTAGTGATTATGTTAAGATTGATTGTTTTTATAAGATAAGTTTAATGCTAGCTAGAACTTACCTTGGCTCCTTGCTGCACTCGCATAACAGGTAGTCAGCCTGCCACGCAGTCTCCTCGTGGAGTGTTATGAAAACTTTTAAAAAATCAGCCCTAATTAAAATCGGCCATTCCGATTAAATCGGTCGACCTCTAGTCTCGAGCACCTGACAGTCCTCCCACCCTCTGAACAGGGCAGTGTAAACAGAACGCTCTCGTTGAGCTCAACACTTACAGAAGAATTGGTAATAGCAGAGCAATGTTTTTGAAACAGCTGAAATGTAGACATTTTCCTTGAGTGTTTACCTTAAATTGCCCGTTACATTCTGAAATTGGTCGCAGTAGCTGCTACCTGCTGAGCCACGCAAAACTATGGAAGTCTACAAAATGTTGAGATATGTAAGTCAAACTACATAAATCAACATGTTTTAGATAGATAATAAAAAATAAAAAATGTTTTTTAATTTTTAACATTGTGTGGTGATTTCAGAGGTGGCACCACAGGTCCCAGAATGGTGGGGGGGAATTGTTTTCCTGGGGCCCAGAGTTGTTCATGGTCTGCTAGGCTGACCTAACCAGGTAAAACTCCGGTTATGACATAGTAATAAAATCAGCTGTAAAAAACGGTTTTATATGGGCTATGATGGGACCAGATTTTTTACAAATCAGATCAAATGTTTGCTTTTTTTTACTTCTGGAAAAACTCCTGGCCCTAGGGAGAATGAAAACATTAAAATCCTGTCAAACAAATCATGAGGCGAATCAGATTAAAAAAAACATTACTTTGTCCCTCTTTCAACGCTTGTGTGTCAACATTTTGTATTAAACTAAATTAAAAGTGCTGGGGAAAATGCCAGGTTGCCACACGTTTGCCAGTAGCCCTGCTATGCGGATCCTTGCAACGTGGATAGATGGAAATCGGCACACAATGCTACAAATGAAGAAACAGAACCTATATGTAAGATCTATATGCATTTTATTTTTGGGTGGTGGGAATGGACTTCCATATAGAACAGCTCAACATCAACTCCCCAGTGAATTATACCAACGTTTTCAGTCGCAATTTATTTTACCACACGTAAACCCTTTAATTGTCTGCACATGCTTGTGAATTGTTGCGTAACCAAGAACGTCAACCAAACCCTCTCCCGGCTCGTGACATTCCATTCGCTAATGTGAATTGAAAAGTGTATGTACATATTCTGTAAATCAAAATTTTGTACAGATAAACTCTTATTCAGTGAGAATAAGCCCTTTACTGGTGGGGCTGGGACTGTTTCACTGTGGTGTAATACAGTGATCATTCAGGAGGGAGTAGACTACAGGGTCATTCACAACTAAAGCGTGGAATGAAAGCAGAGTAGAGAGGAAGAGAGGAGGGGTTGGGAGAAGGGGGGGGAAAAGGGAAAAGGGGGGGGGGGGGGGCACAGATTTCCTGTCCTGACCCTGCGGAGCTTGCTAAGCCAAATCACAAGTTCTCACTAATGAGAAGGGAGAGGGGGGTAGAGAGAGGTGCAAACCTGGAACACAGGGCACACAGTCCACCAGCCAAATCACCATAACAACCAACAATCTGACCCACAATGCACCTCACCACCCACAATCCTGAGCGGTGCTCTACCCCCCCCGCCGGCTTAACACTGGGGCGCTCTGCTCAGAATCCTCCTGAGCTGACCGGACATAACATATCCTCCAATATATTAAATAATATAATATTAAACAATATATATTAAGCTGTCCATAAGGAAATCATTCATCTCTGCTTTGGGAATACTGCGACTATCATCCATGTCAATAACAACAATAACAGGAAAACAAACACTAAATTCATCTCGCAGATCGTTAAGAGCGATTATGACGGATAAAAGGTGAAATCTGATTATGTCTGAAATATGACTTAACCCTCTGAACCCCCCCCCCCCGGCCACAGCCCCGTACTCATGAAATCCAGGGTTAGACAGAGGGACAAAGAGAAGGATCAGACAGCCAGCCAGGTCTGAGGGATCAGTGGTGTTCGGTGGGTGCGGAGTGCTCTTGCGGTCGGTGTGGGGATCAGTAAAGGGGGGGGGGGGTTCGGTGGGGCTGGTGCGCTTCCCGGCACCCCACGCTCCACTGACAAGAACAGCACATGGTATTGGACATGTCTAGCTAGATACTAAATACTGAAGCAGCAGCAAAACCACACCAATCTGTGCTGCGCCAGCTTTTTGCAACCCTCCCAAATGGATAACAATGTCCCCCCAACCAACCTCCAAGATCAATGTTGTAATCCCTGCAGCTTTCTTTTGTTGAATCTTCTCTGTAACAAACAAAAGAAAATACAACTAAATGTTATTTCCCCCCTTGGCAGGCCTGGGAGGTCCCGTGACCTCCCAAATGTTTTGAGATGATGTTCAGCAGCATTCCTGATCCAGGGGATAAACTGAGTCCGCGTACCAAATGGCACCCTCTGTCCTATATAGTGCACTCCTTTTGACCAGAGCCCTATGGGTGCACTACTGGGACCTGGTCAAAAGTAGTGCACTAAATAGGGAACGGGGTGCCACTTGGGACTCGACCTGTGCCACTTCTAATTCCTACTGAGCTCTAGACGGATGCTAACTTGAGCGAAAACTTGCGTACACAGCAGTATGAGTTAGGTCAACGTGTCAGCGACTCACTGACCAAAACCAACCATAGACACAGGCAGGGACTTCTGAAACAGGGCTATCCTCTGACCACCCCCACTGCTCCCCCAAAGTACATTCATGTCTTTGTCATATGTAGGCTATATAAAACATTTGAATGAACTTCACTGACTGAGTCGCTCTGGATAAGAGTGCTAAATGACCAAAACGTAAATCTGACAACATAAACAAGGATTCCATTCAAAAACACTCGTTAAAAAGAAATTGAACTGGCTTTGAGGTCCAGAGTCGAGTTTGAGGAACATGGGGAAATAGGGTGCCATTTGGGGGACAGCCAAAGACCAGGTGTCGTATAGCAAGACTGGCTGAGTGATCTAGATGGCTTCAGTGACCGCGCCGTTCTAGGGTGGGGCACTAGAGAAAGTATCCTATTTAGAATATCTATACTGCAGGTGGCAGGCATTTCATTTAGCTTGTTTTGCCCCAGCCTCATTTGGAGCTGATGTAAGCTGTGCGGTTATTGATAACAACTCCCAAATGACACCCTATTCCCTCCATAGTGCACTACTTTTGACCAGGGCCCATTGGAAATAGGGTTCTTGGTATTTGGGACACAGCCAGAGAGAAGACTGGTCAATATCACAGTGTAACATATTTAAAGGCAATATAGATATTAGCTGTTGGCAAACAATAATATATTCTGTTTACCCTCGCTGTGTGTGTGTGTCCGGTGTGAAATGGCTAGCTAGTTAGCGGTGCTCACTACTAGCGTTTCAATCGGTGACGTCACTTGCTCTGAGACCTTGAAGTGTTTCCCTTGCAGAACGATAGGCTTTTGTGGAGTGATAGGCAGTGGTGTAAAGTACTTAAGCAAAAATACTTTAAAGTACTACTTTAGTTTTTTTGGGGTATCTGTACTTAACTATTTATATTTTTGACAACTTTTACTTCACTACATTCCTAAATAAGTTTTTACTCCATACATTTTCCCTGACACCCAAAAGTACTGGTTACATTTTGAATGTGTAGCAGGACAAAAAAATTGTCCAATTCACACACTTATCAAGAGAACATCCCATGTCATCTACTGCCTCTGATCTGGCGGACTCACTAAACACAAATGCTTCATTTGTAAATGATGTCTGCGTGTTGGAGTGTGACCCTGGCTATACATAAATACATTTTTTAAACATTTTGCCGTGTGGTTTGCTTAATATAAGGAATTCGAAATGATTCATACTTTTACTTTTGATACTTAAGTATATTTTAGCAATTACATTTACACTTGATACTTGAGTAAAAGTATAAACGTATTTGGTTTTAAATATACTTTAGCATTTTATTACTTTGGTTGGTGTGTGAACACGCTGTGTGTGTGTGTGTGTGTGTGTGTGTGTGTGTGTGTGTGTGTGTGTGTGTGTGTGTGTGTGTGTGTGTCTGTGTGTGTGTGTGTGTGTGTGTATTAATGCGTGTATGACACAGATGAGCTTTCATATAAAGCTGTACACTACAGCAGCAGATTGCTGTTGCTCCAAAGCCGTTGACTGGCCAAGGCCCACATTGATGCACTGTTCCATCCTCCTAACGCTGTGTGTGCGTGTTGCATGACCCACTTTCCTCCCCTGACAGAGCCAGGCAGCGGCCCAGCTCAGACAGCAGCACTGTCTACAGCTCAAGCTCAGAGAGCACTACAAGTGCAAGTTGAGTAGCAGAAGTAGTAGCCTAACAAGTGGTGAGTCTCACTACCAGCTCTTGGCCAGCTGAGGCTGAGGGAGCCTCCCAGGCCTGGTGGCATGGCAGCAACACCATCACCACCATGGAGCTGAGACAGCACTAGCGGGAACACAGAACAGCACTAGCGGGAACACAGAACAGCACTAGCGGGAACACAGAACAGCACTAGCGGGAACACAGAACAGCACTAGCGGGAACACAGAACAGCACTAGCGGGAACACAGAACAGCACTAGCGGGAACACAGAACAGCACTAGCGGGAACACAGAACAGCACTAGCGGGAACACAGAACAGCACTAGCAGGAACACAGAACAGTATGATCTGAGCACAGAACAGCACTAGCGGGAACACAGAACAGCACTAGCGGGAACACAGAACAGCACTAGCGGGAACACAGAACAGTATGATCTGAGCACAGAACACAGCACAGACAGTACTAGCTGAGCACAGCGGAGCACAACTCTCACCTCCACTATTCCATTGGTTCCATTGCGCCAGCCAGGCAAGCTCAATCGAGCGCAGCTTAAGTGTTTGTAAGAACGTCAATACTATTTGAACCCAGGTCTGGATGAGACAGCACAGCACACCTCTCCCCTCACACACCACTGGTCCAATTAGTACAAGGACCTGCAGACAGCGAATACACCACCTGGTGCCCTGGCCAACAGGTAGAGAGCTCCAGGCAGTTTCACGAGAGGCGTGCGCTGCTCAGCATAACATTACACTCTAGTTCTATTTTCAATAATTGCTCACAGCCGAGAACACTTGATAAAGCGGCTCGCCGGCCCAGTGTAGCTCCCCTGTTAGAGGCACCAGGCAGAGAAGCAGAGACAGAGAGAGGCGGAGGCAGGGGTAATCGAGCGTTCTACTTTCACCTGACTGACCATGAGGGAAACAAGCCTGACTACAGCTACACAGGTTCTCCAGAGACTGACTTCGAGGCATTCAAATCACAGAGCCGGTGTCTGTTGGGCCGGTGTCTGCTAGAGGAGCTGGGCTGGATGGGGGTAAGAACATAGATGTTGTAGTGAAGATTATACAGTATTAGAGAGGGGGGGTAATATGGTTAAAGTCACACTGTAAAAATTAGGAGAATGTCAAAGTATGCTCAAGAAGCCAAACTGTAGCCTTTGACTAAAGCACTTTCATGATGTATAATGAGAATTCTACGATGTCTATTGTGCTCAAGTTGGAATTCCATGAATCGTTTACAAAGTCCTCTACATCTCATTAAGATATTTCTAAGTCACATTTCAAAATAAAATCTAGGACGTATAATATTGAATTAGTTAGAGACTAACATTATAGACTGTCGTTAAATTGGGTATAGTGAAAGAAGAGACAGGAAGCTGTAATGTTACACAGTTCCTATTTGAACAGGCTCAGCCCTCCAGAATAATGACAAGGTGAAAACATGGGTACAGAGATGAGGTAGTCGTAAAAAAAAGATCATGTTTAATACTATTATTGCACACAGAGTGAGTACATGCAACATGTGACTTGTTAGGCACATTTTTACTCCTGAACTTATTTAGCCTTGCCATAACAAAGGGGTTGAATACTTATTGACATTTCAGCTTTTAATTTGTAATTAATTGGTAAAAAACAATTTAATTTCTAAAAACATAATTCCACTTTGACATTATGGGGTATTGTGTGTAGGCCAGTGACACCAAATCTCAATTTAATCTATTTTAAATGCAGGCTGTAACACAACATGTAGAAAAAGTTAAGAGGTGTGAATACTTTATGAAGGTACTGTCTTTAATCTTTAGCCTAATAAACTGCATGGTTTATGGAGTCGTAGTAGGGGGACCACACACCACATCATCACGTGACTCCATGTTTACTTCGATATGATGTTATTATATAAACATTTCCACATAAAGGCGCTTCCACTGCTATTTCTCACATAACACACTTTACCGGTACAAAAAGATCCCACCATGTCGATCGAACAAATTATCTGTTGCCATTTATCAAATTGTACCGAAACTTCCTTTTTTCGTCACAGCTGTTGTGATTCGCATAAAAACTGTGGATGGAAACGTGGTTAGAGAGAGAGAAACACACACACACACACACACACACACACACACACAAAAAGAAAGAAGAGAGAAGAGGAGAGAGAGAGCCAGCTACCAGCTCGTAACAGAGCCCAAAGTGTTCTCTTAACACAGGCAGCTCTGGTTTCACTGGTGCTGAGCAGTTTGCCTATTGTTCTAATCTACAGTCGTGGCCAAATGTTTTGAGAATGACACAAATATTAATTTTCACAAAGTCTGCTGCCTCAATTTGTATGATGGCAATTTGCATATACTCCAGAATGTTATGAAGAGTGATTAGATGAAATGCAATTAATTGCAAAGTCCCTCTTTGCCATGCAAATGAAAGGAATCCCCCAAAAACATTTCCACTGCATTTCAGCCCTGCTACAAAAGGCCCAGCTGACATCATGTCAGTGATTCTCTTGTTAACACAGGTGTGAATGTTGACGAGGACAAGGCTGGAGATCACTCTGTCATGCTGATTGAGTTCGAATAACAGACTGGAAGCTTCCAAAGGCGGGTGGTGCTTGGAATCATTGTTCTTCCTCTGTCAACCATGGTTACCTGCAAGGAAACACGTGCCATCATCATTGCTTTGCACAAAAAGGGCTTCACAGGCAAGGATATTGCTGCCAGTAAGATTGCACCTAACGGGCCTCCCGGGTGGCACAGTGGTCTAAGGCTGTGCCACCAGAGACTCTGGGTTCGAGCCCAGGCTCTGTCGCAGCCGGCCGCGATCGGGAGGAACATGGGGCGACGCACAGCGTCGTCCGGGTTAGGGAGGGTTTGGCCAGCAGGGATATCCTTGTCTCATTGCTAGTGACTCCTGTGGCGGGCCGGGCGCAGTGCACGCTGACCAGGTCGCCAGGTGTACGGTGTTTCCTCTGACACATTGGTGCGGCTGGCTTCTGGGTTGGATGTGCATTGTGTTAAGAAGCAGTGCGACTAGGTTGGGTTGTGTTTCGGAGGACGCATGGCTCTTGATCTTCGCCTCTCCCGAGTCCGTGCGGGAGTTGCAGCAATGAGACAAGACTAACTACTACCACCTAAATAAAGCATTTATTGGATCATCAAGAACTTTAAAGGAGAGCGGTTCAATTGTTGTGAAGAAGGCTTCAGGGTGCCCAAGAAAGTCCAGCAAGTGCCAGGACCGTCTCCTAAAGTTGATTCAGCTGCGGGATCGGGGCACCACCAGTACAGAGCTTGCTCAGGAATGGCAGCAGGCAGGTGTGAGTCCATCTGCACGCACAGTGAGGCGAAGACTTTTGGAGGATGGCCTGGTGTCAAGAAGGGCAGCAAAGAAGCCACTTCTCTCCAGGAAAAACATCTGTACCTATTCTGCAAAAGGTACAGGGATTGGACTGCTGAGGACTGGGGTAAAGTCATTTTCTCTGACGAATCCCCTTTCTGATTGTTTGGGGCATCCGGAAAAAAGCTTGTCCGGAGAAGACAAGGTGAGCGCTACCATCAGTCCTGTCAACAGTAAAGCATCCTGAGACCATTCATGTGTGGGGTTGCTTCTCAGCCAAGCGAGTGGGCTCACTCACAATTTTGACTAAGAACACAGCCATGAATAAAGAATGGTACCAACACATCCTCCGAGAGCAACTTCTCCAGTTGCAGTTTGGTGACGAACAATGCCTTTTCCAGCATGACGGAGCATCTTGCCATAAGGCAAAAGTGATAACTAAGTGGCTCGGGGAAGAAAACATCGATATTTTGGGTTCATGGCCAGGAAACTCCCCAGACCTTAATCCCATTGAGAACTTGTGGTAGAAAAAAAATAAAATAAATGCTGACAAACTCCAAGCATTGATTATGCAAGAATGGGCTGCCATCAGTCAGGATGTGGCCCAGAAGTTAATTGACAGCATGCCAGGGCGGATTGCAGAGGTCTTGAAAAAGAAGGGTCAACACTGCAAATATTGACTCTTTGCATCAACTTCATGTAATTGTCAATAAAAGCCTTTGACACTTATGAAATGCTTGTAATTAAACTTCAGTATTCCATATTAACATCTGACTAAAAAATCTAAAGACACTGAAGCAGCAAACTTTGTGGAAATTAATATTTGTGTCGTTCTCAAAACTTTTGGCCACGACTGTAAGGCTTAGTCAGAGCCACCTATTGTCTCAGAAACACTACCTTCTCCAGCCCTCCCTCCCAGTCCCAACCCTACCATGCTACACCCAGAATTAAGACTGAATCTCCCCTGGAGTCACCCTGACGTCCCCCTGGTCCTCACAGCTGGATCCACTCATCTTCAGGGGATCGGCTGGGGCGATGGAGGGGGTGGACCCGGAAAGGGGGTCTTTTTTTAATGTTGTCTAATCCGTGGAATCAAAGCATAAACAAGTCCCTTCCTGTGCCACCCAACCCTAACCCACCCACCCCCTCCCCATACATGCACACCCTGCACACCCCAATCCCCCTCCACAGCTTTAACATCCCCACTCCCCCTGGACCAGCAGTAATGGCTGAGGGTGACCAGACAATGCCTGTGTGTGTCCCTATGAGGCAGACCGTATGCCCAGACGACCAGATCGATCACTGCTGGATGGATTATTGTGACACCAGGACCGGTCCAGTGGCAGTTTCCAGCGCAGCTTCGATCTTTCCTCAATTGAACCTGTGTGTTGTGGCAGTCATCCCCAGTCACCCCAATCCCATCCCAGGGGCATTACTATTACTGGGAGACAAAGACTGGTGGCCAACAGCGAAACAGAAATCTTCCTCCATTTCCCATAACTCGAACCATAGTCTCTCGTGTCAGACAAAACCTAACATTACACGAGACTTGGCTCTGGACGCCAAGATTACCATGTCGACACGCCATATGCCACACCCATCTCTTACCATTTTGATTGGTTTATGCCGGAGGTCCGCGTCAGTCACGGGGACGTCTTGATCTTTGGGGATCACGCCCCTGTTGGCGAGGAGCTGCAGCAGGGTGGCGTTGTCTTTTGGGGCCCCTGACCCCCCCTGGTCCGCCTGCAGCAGACCGTAGGTGCGGCAGTAGAGTTCAGAGGAGAGCAGGAGGCGTGTGACGGGGGGCTTCAGGTGCTCCTGCTCATACTGGTCACAGTAGAAGGGCTCCCGCAACTCCACTGGAACATGCTCTACGGACGGAGAAGAGGGACAAAAACAGGGAAATAATCATGTGGGAGCAGAGTACACTATTAATAGGGAAAACAAGGTCCTCTGAGGGAGAAAAATACTGAAAAGATACCCGGACTGCATCCAATATACCAGATAGGGACGTGACAAATGAAAGATGTTTCTTAACGTTTAAAGCGCCATTGTTTTATCGGTGTTCCATTAAAAACAATAAGAAATCTTGACAACATTTCACGTGAATTCACAATGCAGCTTCGCTGCTGCAAGAAACGGTTTGGGTCTCACGGTGCGTCCCTGTCAAATGGTTAAGCATCGCACCTGTACTACCATTACTGTACCTCAATTCCAAATCGGAAAGTTTGAATTTCGTTCTCATTTAACTTCTCAAAGTATTGCCATACAGGACTTCGCTGCTGTCATTTGCCGTTCTCTGCCATTTTTCCAACTGTTAATTAACGACAATGATTTAGTGGTGGAGAGTCGACCCTTTCTGACTGTCAAGATTCGATTCCGGTAGGATTCAGTATTTTTGGAACGGAAGAGACTGTTCTCGGAAGTATGGCAACTAATCAAACACTCGCATCTTTCATAGCGAGGGACGGAGAGAGAACGAGGTGCACAGTATAGGCAGTAGGGCGCTGGGAACGATACCAGTATCGTGATACACTACATGACCAAAAGTATGTGGACTCCTGCTCGTCGAACATCTCATTCCAAAATCAAGGGGATTAATATGGAGTTGGTCCCTCATTTTGCTGCTATAACAGCCTCCACTCAGCCGTAATGTTGGAATCATTATGTTGTCATACAGAGTCACATTTAGTTTTTAAAGGACCAATTAGTTTGACCTGCTTCGTGTTTAAATTTTTGAAATGGAAAAAATATTGCGATACTGGTATCATCACGGCCCTAATAGGCATGTCAGCTACCAGACAGACAGAACAGCCTATCTATCGGCAATTAAAAGCTGTATCTCACAATGCCATGCTGTATCTCGCAGATTCCTTGGCTTGCCATGTCTCGCAACTTCAGTAATCATCAATGAATAGGATATTGAGCCAGATTCAACACTTCGCTCTCGCAGTCACACAAAGTATCTGCGCATGTGCACAGGTTCGCTTCACGTGTTCACAGCGTGGCAGCCAGGGAACCAATGCTCTTAGTTGTCACGGATATTGACCCACTATGTTGTTTACTTTCTGCATCTACAAAAACATTATTACATTTTTGTATTTTTTATAATTAGGTTTGGGATTTTTCTTAACATTAGGATACCAATTTCATTTTAACGTTTGAACTTTCACACCTTTAATACCAGAGGTCTTTCAAAGGAATAGGGTGCCATCTCAGACAATCTCTCAGCTGTTTGTTCTGGATATTGGACAGGAACATAACGTTCAAAGTCCTAACAATATCATTGGCAAAACACAGTTTAAAGTCTTATTGTCAGATAAACACATATTCTGTTTATCTCTTAGTATCTAATAGAAACAAACTTAAAGTGGATGTTTCCTCATCAATTATACACTGAGTATACAAAACACTAGGAACACCTGCTTTTTCCATGACAGGCTGATCAGGTGAATCCAGCTGAAAGCTATGATCCTTTATTGATGTCACTTGTTAAATCCACTTTAAAATCAGTGTAGATGAAGGGGAGGAGACAGGTTAAAGAAGGATTTTTAAACCTTGAGACAATTGAGACATGGGTTGCGTGTATGTGTGCCATTCAGAGGGTGAATGGGCAAAACAAAAGATTTAAGTGCCTTTGAACGAGGTATGTTAGTAGGTGCCAGGCACACCGGTTTGAGTGCGTCAAGAACTCCAACGCTGCTGGGTTTTTCACGCTCAACAGTTTCCTGTGTGTATCAAGAATTGTCCACTACCCAAAGGACATCCAGCCAACTTGACACAAATGTGGGAAGCATTGAAATTAACATGGGCCAGCATCCCTGTGGAACGCTTTCGACACCTTGTAGAGTCCATGCCCTGACGAATTGAGTATGTTCTGAGGGCAAAAGGGGATGCAATTAAAAATTAGGAAGGTGTTCCTAATGTTTTGTACACTCAGTGTATAATGAAGGTATAGAGTATGGATAGACAAAGCTAGACTGCCTTGCAACTACAATCTGAGTGAAGGGCCGAGTAGGGGTTAAACCAGTGCTTCTCAAATATTTTCTGTTAAGCCCCCCTAGGAAGAAGTAAACATTTCGCGCCCCCCAACTCTCCGCCGCGACTGTAAATAGTATAATTTGTCTATAAAATTGTTATAAGTACACCTCTGCATAACATTGTATCCTTATTAACATTAAAGAAAAAAAAGAAAGAAATATAGATCAACTTACAACAAAGAATAACTTTATTAACATTGTTTTTTAGTCTGTAACAGAAAAGACTTAAAGTGCATCACTTTGCCTGAAATGTAAAAAAAAATTAATGCCTTATTTAAACTGTAAAAAAAAATTGACCATTTTATACTGATTTTTTTTATTTTATATAATCAATAAATAATAATAAATTCAAATTGATCAGCAACATTAACTCAGGAGCACAATATATGAAACACTTTTACTTATCAAACAAAAATGAATAAAACAATTTGTGCTGATTTTGTTAAAATCAAAATGAGGAAGTCAGGATTAATGGCTACAATGATCACGTTTTGCAAAGCGGGACGATTGTTGGCAATATTCGGCACGTTTTCGCTGAAAAAACTCAAGCGGCATATCAGCGTGATTGGGGTGTAATGTCTTTAAGTGACGCCTTCATTTATTTGGCTTCATGCTATCCGCTGCCAACATTTTTAGACACAGTAAACATACCAGTCTTTTCTCCTCTCCCACCTTAGTCACAGTGAAGCCAAGCGCTACATACACGTCGTCATATTTCCTCGTCTTAGCTTTCGTGAGACTTACGTTTGTCTCATTATCTCCGCCTTCCTTTTCATCCCTGTTAAATATTTTTCCATGGTGTCTCTTAAGTTTGTTATCTGCACTTCATATCTCCTGCTCTGTGCTGTGTGCTCTTGTTCGGTGCAAAAAAAAACTACTCCCTGCGGCAAAAAAAGCATGTTCCCCGGGGTCACACGCGCCCCCCCCTGGCATCGCTCCGAGCCCCCCCAGGGGGGCCCACTATTTGAGAAGGACTGGGTTAAACGAAGGTGTGTGCGAGCGTATGTGTACCTGTATGTGCGTTTGTGTGTGCGCGTGGCGTGCATTTGTGTGTGCGTGTGGCGTGCGTCTCGGTGTTGTGTTTTCCACAGCAAATCCAGCCAGCCAATCATAGGGCCTGCAGGAGACAGACAAGGTTACAGAGACAGGCATGATACACTGGTTACAATTTGATCTTGCTTCTACACCTGCATTGCTTGCTGTTTGGGGTTTTAGGCTGGTTTCGGTTGGGGTTTTAGGCTCGAACACTTACAGACAGGGAAATGGAGGGAGGAGTTGGTACTAGCCCCCAGGAAAGATCAAATCAAATTTATTTATATAGCCCTTCTTACATCAGCTGATATCTCAAAGTGCTGTACAGAAACGTACAGCACTTTGAGATATCAGCTGATGTAAGAAGGGCTATATAAATAAATTTGATTTGATCTTTCCTGGGGGCTAGTACCAACTCCTCCCTCCATTTCCCTGTCTGTAAGTGTTCGATCAGCAGTTCAGGTCTGAGTGTCATTCTTCCCCCACGGGAACGACACTGTGGTGCATTCCATTTCCAACCCCACATCAGTCAGTGCTTGCATCCCAAATGGCACCCCATTCCCTATATAGTGCACTACCCCGGCCATTTGGGATGCGGCCAGTATGGAACCACATTATCAGTCTGGGTCAAGAGGAGTGAAATGACACGACATCCAGGCCCAGAGGTTAGCGTCAGCGTCTGAGAATTACCAGACAGAGCCCTGTGGTACTGGTAGATAACCAGGGCCTTGTTCATTAGGCATTAACAGAAGAAAACAGACTACCTTGGCCTAGCCATTAAGAAAAGCTAATGTTCGTTTTCTATTGTGTGCCCCGTTGAACACGACCCTGGTGTTTTATTTTCAGCCGAGGGCAGTCTCTGTGGGAAATTGTCTTTAAGGCGACTTCTGAAAAGAGTTGACAGGAACCTATGCTTTGTGGCACACTTCTCACAGCGCAGCTAGGACAAGAAAGTCACCTGAACCTTGCGAAAGGGCAAACCAAAACACCAAATGGCACCATATTCCCTTTATAGTGCACTACGTTTGACTAGCTCAGGTCAGTGCATTATAAGGGGAATAGGGTACCATTTGAGGCAGGCACACGATTTCCACCTCAATGGAGCACACAGCACCATGTAGGAAACAAGTCCCTTTAACGCAGCACAGTCCAGGAAGATGTTGAAGAGCACAAAGTAAACACGACTTGGACTGGTTTTCAGTAAACACGGCCACACACACACCACACAAAACCCCATACAAACATGAACCTGAAAATCCACATCTGACACACGCTCTTAAACTGGTTTGGCGCTATTCAGAGTGGATGAGACTGGGGCTGTTACGGTGGATGAGACTAGGGCTGTTACGGTGTGACCGTATTACCGCCACACCGGCGATCACGAGTCATGACGGCAGTCAAATTCCACGTGACCGTTTAATCAAGGTAATTAGGCTTTTCCAAGCTCTGATGCTGCTGATGGTCATTAGTAGCCTACCAAACTTGCTAACTGCCCGGTACTCAGCACTCTGTTGTCCCTTTAAATCACTCTGACATCAATGCAAATGTAATCGAAAATCTAATCAAACACTTCATGAGAGCCCACAAGCTCCTGTTGCGCAACATTTCTGTAGGCTACTATATTTATTTCTATGTATGTGCATAGAGACATGTTTTTTTCCCAGCTGACCCTGTTTTAGAGACAGGTGCATGATAATGGTCCATTCTGAATCCAAAACAAATTTCATACACATATTATATGTAAAGACCAGATTAAATCAAGAACAGTCTGATGGGTGACAATATTAGCGTACCACTTGTGAATGATATATTACCACTTGTGAATGATGCCCAGCTTGTGGGCAGTAAGGCAAGAAACTGCCACTTTTTCAAATCATAGTTGCACACCTCATGTAGCCTAGCCCATAGGCCTATATGTTTTAATAAGGTTTGTATCACAACTAAAGTGGCCAAATAATTTAAAAGAAGTTAAGCACATTCATCCACTTTACAACAGGTAGAGTTAACTGGCATACATACGCAGCACGTGAGTTTCAATGCGCTTATAATGTGAAGAAATAGCCTAACAGTTTATCAACATTTTAAGCTAATTGTTCTGATCTGTTGCGTCAGCCTCATTGCATAAAAATGTTTGTTTGATGCTAGTGGCTGTATTAATTTGGGATCGATCGCATCCCACAACTGTCCCAGACTATGTTTGGAATATTTCTTTCTTGCACAGAATGGGTCAACTTTTGTACTATTGACAATCTACTATCCCCCATAGTACAAAAGTTTATAGGCCTACTCATCTTGTTGGCTAACGAAAAGTAAATGTGGACAGTTCTTCCAATATCTTAAATGTGCGCCTTGGAATTGGATAAGTATGCACGTAAGATTTTATTAGGGGGCATTACAGCCACACAAAGGGCATGCAGCTGGGAAATTCGAGGCATTATCAAGTGCTTGTCAAAATAGTGAATGAGAGACTGATGAAGTGTGTACAGCCGGCGCAAATAAAGTAGAGCCCATGCCTTTCATGCAACTTTTTTTTCAAATCATCATTAGAGTCGCATCATACAGCCTTAGAATGTACTAAAAATCTAAGCATATAGCCCAACCTTTGTATCACAACTAAAGTTACATAAATAACTCTTAATTAAGCATAGGAGGAGCTGTTTTTTGTTAACCGCTCAACACAGAATAGTGTGTGTGCACACCGCATGTGTGCACTCCCTCAAATCGTTTGGAGAAAATATTCACCTATGTTCAATTGTATTCTTCATATATAAAATAATATAGCAAAGTGTATATAAAATAATGCCACGGAATTCTAAGCAAATCTTGCCTGCTAAATGAACTATTGTAGCCCACAGCCATATGGCATAGCCAGATCAGGACCTAACATACGGACAACTCAATGTATGCTATTCTGTTCTCCTGAAATAGACTATTTTCTTCATATCATGTTTCTTTAGACCAGTCTAAAAAAAATTGTGATGGTGATTTATTGTGATGGTGTAGGCTATATTAAATGGATTTAGACTTTTTAAAATGTAGATGTTCCAAAGGTCAGCATCAGTGGCTTGTAGGCCATGCGTGGAAGCCAGGAGATGCTAAATGTGTTGATGTTAATTAACGGTCAATTACCGCGAGACTGGCAGTTATTTGCTTGACAGTCACCGGCTGACAAAATTTCATAATCGCCACAGCCCTAGATGAGGCCGACATGGCTTATTCGATGGACAGTAAACGTAGCCTACACACAGACTCATTTTCAAACCCTACCGTAAATAGTTGGAAGGCTGAAAACAATGAAAAAGGAACAGTTAGGTTAGTATCTGAAAGGAGACTTAAAAAAGGGACATCACGTGCTGAACTCTGACTCATGAGAAGATCAGAGGAGATTGAAGGATAAAGGGAGTCGCCCGACCATGTTGTCGTTTTGCATTAGGGTTCCTTGAATTATGTTATTGGTTTTATTTAGGGCACACAATAGCATGGGACGTCTTTCCCAAAAACAACATTCCATTTACCTCCCTCCGGCTTTCTGTACTTTCACCACTACAACGTTTCGCAACAGAAAACAAAACAATAATCTGTGATTATTGTTCATGAAATACCACTCCCGTTTCTCAGGTTTTCGCCCAACTGAACACAACCCAGGTGTAGAATACTAGTATGTCAAATAGAGAAAGATTACATTGGGGTGTGTGAATGTTCCATTGTGGTTAAACCACAGGGCATTGTTAGCAGTATAAACGTTTCATGCAAACTGACCAAGTGAGGGAGGTTAAACTACGGGTGCATCTCAATAGTCTAAAGCAGTGGACCTTTTCTCATCTCCTTTCCTTCCTCCACTCGGATTCAAAAGAACTGGACTGATGGAAGGAAGCACATTGGCCCGCCAAGTTGCTAGACTATTGAAATGCAACATAAGATACCGCATTGAACACACAAGGCGTTTTCAGACACTGCACGTGGAATAATAATGTTTTATGGATTTTCAGTGCAGTTCCACCACGCACCACCAGGACGTCACTATAGGACGTGGAGAAAAAAAATAAAAAATGACATAATGCAAATTAGGATGCAAAGCAAGATGGATGCAGTCGATACAAGCATAATTTCCCTGTGGGACGGTCCAGAAGGATGAACGACCAGTTTTTGTCACACACATCACCAGGTTGAAACAGACAGACAGGGAAGCAAGCAGCAGCTGGAAATAGACATTTTGCAAATGGGATTTCAGGTATTGGGAACCGCAGTTTTAAAAAGGCCTGCAGCACACACACCTGCTCTCTTTCAAGTAACACAACAGCCGTTCACACTTTGTTTGAAAAAAAATGCTTAGGACACAATGCTTAGGAGTGAGAAAAAAAAAGAGTGAGTGGAAATCAGGAAAAGGGTCACGAGTCAGCAGTAAATGTCACCAGGACATTGATATCCATACCCCCTCAAGAGGATAGTATTTTGATAGCAAACACTAACCTGTCTGACTTTGTGTAAACTGAGTGAGTGTAGTAACCGGGAAACTGGTTCCAGGGAAGCAGCCGCTCAACTATCACTATAACAGGTCAGGGGTCAGGGCATATCTATTGGTCTAGGTGAGGGGTCAAAGGTCATAAACAAGCTGGATTGTAATAAAAACATCATGCAAATTTGGTGAGTAATACACAAAAGGCTCAGACAACTTACACAAGCACTATAAGTGAATAGACTAAGGTAAATTGAGGTAAAGGTAATGATGGAGTAGAATATAAAAGAGCTCTGCTCTGTGTGTTGTCTACACCCCAACCCCACTACTGACAGGAAGTGGCAGGGGGATGCAACAGAGCAGAGGTCCATGTAGTCCTATTTATAATTGATCGATTGAATTAGCCCGACCGGTCAGTCTTGTCATAAACAGACATGTGGCCGTCAACAAATGGACAGTCACAAACTAAAACACTGAAATAGGACTACACGCAGAGGCTGGCCCTAGTTTCAATCGAAGCGTCATTATGGGTAAGATTCTGTAAGGATCAATTCTGTCCCTCTCCATTCCAGTTAACTGTACACCAGGTAGAGCACTGACTGACTGACTGGCTGGCAGACTGACAGACAAACTGACTGGTTTACTGGCTGGCTGACCAGTGTTACATTTCAGAAGGGTTGTCATGGGAACAGTGAACACATTAAGACCACTTAATTAAAACTAAGGGCCGAACAAAGCAGCTGCCAGAAGCATACAGAGGCCCACACATTTCCTGATTAGGGCCGGGGTCCAGTGTACTCAGGCTGGCCTGCGAAGACCGTTCATGAACATGTCTACACCTTAAATAATTCAGAAAGAACTCTGATATGCTCAACTGTGCAAGGTAAGCACTAAGAGAGAGGGTGGGAGAAAGCACAGTCTCAAATGTCTGCTTTAAGTGAGAACATCCAGATAAGTATCTATGATCAAATAAGATGTACTTCAAACGATTATCCTAGAAAATATCAAAAATAATTTATAGAACATAAATCACAATGTTGTTGTCGACAATTGTTGATCCGTTGTTGTCGCTGTGGTGATATCCCTCCATAGCATGTTCACAGAAATATCAAAACCTTCATTATACAGTGGGAGAGGCTGAGTGCTTTTAGGACAAAGACAGGCCTTGTTTTAAGACTGGTAACTAATGGTGAACATGTTATTATCCTGTGGACTAGGCTAATGTTCCACATGACCCCTCTCTGGTTCAGGTTGATATGCCGATTGCCTGAAACACCCCTCAAAATAACTACAGGCCTCAGGGTTTTGATGTCTACAGGTTGAGGTTAACTACACACACTTCAGACATCATGGGTTACCAGCATTCTTGTCTATTGTTAAAACTAGGGCGTACTGAAAAAGATAATAATATGCCATTTAACAGACGCTTTTATCAAAAGGGACTTACAGTCATGATTGTAGTCATTTTACGCACAGGTGGTCCGGGAATCGAACCCACTATCCTGGCATTGCAACTGCCATGCTCTATGTCAAATTCAATGTGACATCTTCGGTTAAATAAGGAATAAATGAAATTAAAAATGTTACATTTAAAAACTATTACTGGTTTGTGTATAACAATTTTGATATAAATCCCCCAAGATTTGAATGCCTCAATTATGAGACATACATACAGTGCATTCAGAAAGTATTCAGACCCCTTGAATTTTCCCACATTTTGTTATGTTACAGCCTTATTCTAAAATAAAAAAAATTGCAATCATCAATCTACACAAAATACCCCATAATGACAAAGCGAAAACTGTTTATTTGAAATGTTTGCAAATGTATTAAAAATCTAAAACAGAAATACCTTATTTAAACACAGTTGAAGTCGGAAGTTAACATACACTTAGGTTGGAGTCATTAAAACTCGTTTTTCAACCACTCCACAAATTTCTTGTTTACAAACTATAGTTTTGGCAAGTTGGTTAGGACATCTACTTTGTGCATGACACAAGTCATTTTCCCAACAATTGTTTACAGACAGATTATTTCACTGTATCACAATTCCAGTGGGTCAGTAGTTTACATACACTAAGTTGACTGTGCCTTTAAACAGCTTGGAAAATTCCAGAAAATGATGTCATGGCTTTAGAAGCTTCTGATAGGCTAATTGACATAATTTGAGTCAATTGGAGGTGTACCTGTGGATGTATTTCAAGGCCTACCTTCAACGCAGTGCCTCTTTGCGTGACATCATGGGAAAATAAAAAAAATCAGCCAAGACAGAGAAAAAAATTGTAGACCTCCACAAGTCTGGTTCATCCTTGGGAGCAATTTCCAAATGCCTGAAGGTACCACATTCATATGTACAAACAATAGTACGCAAGTATAAACACCATGGGACCACGCAGCAGTCATACCGCTCAGGAAGGAGACGTGTTCTGTCTCCTAGAGATGAACGTACAATTTGTGCGAAAAGTGCAAATCAATCCCAGTACAACAGCAAAGGACCTTGTGAAGATGCTGGAGGAAACAGGTACAAAAGTATCTATATCCACAGTAAAACAAGTCCTATATCGACATAACCTGAAAGGCCGCTCAGCAAGGAAGAAGCCACTGCTCCAAAACCGCCATAAAATAGCCAGACTATGGTTTGCAACTGCACATGGGGACAAAGATCGTACTCTTTGGAGAAATGTCCTCTGGTCTGATGGGAAAAATATATAACTGTTTGGCCATAATGACCATCGTTATGTTTGGAGGCCGAAGAACACCATCCCAACCGTGAAGCATGGGGGTGGCAGCATCATGTTGTGGGGGTGCTTTGTAACTGGAGGGACTGGTGCACTTCACAAAATAGATGGCATCATGAGGGAGGAAAATTATGTGGATATATTGAAGCAACATCTCAAGACATCAGTCAGGAAGTTAAAGCTTGGTCGCAAATGGGTCTTCCAAATGGACAATGACCTCAAGCATACTTCCAAAGTTGTGCCAAAAGGGCTTAAGGACAACAAAGTCAAGGTATTGGAGTGGCCATCACAAAGCCCTGACCTCAATCCTATAGAAAATCTGTGGGCAGAACTGAAAAAGTATGTGCAAGCAAGGAGGTAGAGTGGCCAGACAGAAGCCACTCCTCAGTAAAAAGGCACATGACAGCCCACTTGGAGCTTGCCAAAAGGCACCTAAAGACTCTCAGACCATGAGAAACAAGACTCTCTGTTCTGATGAAACCAAGATTGAACTCTTTGGGCTGAATGCCAAGCGTCACGTCTGGAGGAAACCTGGCATCATCCCTACGGTGAAGCATGGTGGTGGCAGCATCATACTGTGGGGAGGTTTTACAACGGCAGGGACTGGGAGACTAGTCAGGATCAAGGCAAAGATGTAAGAAGCAAAGTACAGAGAGATCATTCATGAAAACCTGATCCAGAGTGCTCAGGACCTCAGACTGGGGCAAAGGTTCACCTTCCAACAGGACTGGTGACTTCCTACTGGCCTATAAAATGCCCACAGAGCCACAGCATAATGACATCCTAAGCTTCAACATGAATACCCTTCCCATCATAGACCAGGGTTAGGTTCAGTAGGGCACACCGTAGCAAAACGTTCTGCAACGGAAAATGAAAATCAGTCTGTTTGGTTCAGGTAGTAGCACCTCATTGTTTTATTGCGTTTGAATACGTTTTCAACTTCGCCGAACAGAACCCTGTATTTACATGCTGTAAGCATGTGCTACAGCACATAGGTAGTTTCCACCATATTTCTTATACCATTAATTTCCTTTTAAATCCACAAAGGGAGAAGAACAAGTAAACACTTAGGGCAGAAGCGTAGAGAGTCGGGATGCAGCACTAGATCCTCCTTAGGTCCTCCTCACTTATTGACTCAGTCTCACACCCAACCCAAGACACACTAATGATGAGAACATGAGTCATAATTATGAACAGGACACAGCTCTAGCAAGGTGGAGCTACAAAGCAGCGACAGGTTTCAGGCGCAGTGAACAAACAAGATATGTTTTTATAACCTTTGTTCACTGGGAACTCTGTTTTATCTCAGACAGACAGACAGACAGAGAAGGCTAATCAAGTAGGCTAATCAATATTGTCATTAATTCCTTATTTAACCAGGGAAGTCACATTGAGTTTGACAGAGCATGGGGTTTTGTCTTTCATATCTATCTGTTCACCCATTCCATGAGTTGCTCTCTGTTTCTTGTATGCTCTGACCCCTGTGTACACAATCTAATTTAGTTATTTTGTTTAATTATTAGATTTTTACAGAGAGAACAGATATCAATTAGTCTGCTTGATGTCTGACAAAACTAGAGACATCTTAGTGTGTGTGTGTGTGTGTGTTTGTTGGCATGAATTCAGTCAGGGTACTCCCAAGCTCCTTTCATTATCCCTGGCTAGCCGGGGAAATCGGGGACCTTTGTTTACATTTCAGGAAAGTGAAGGAAGGTTATCGTTACAGGATTTCCAAATGTAGCCCTTTCGAACTAAGATAGGAATGGATCTTCACAGTTTACTAAGTGTAGTAGAATGTCTTATGTGCCGTAGGACTATGCATTATGCATTAATCAAGTGTTCTGGACTGTGGCTAGGGTTGACAAATAAGAGAGCTTATGTATAGTAAGAGAGCACTTGGTAAGAGTACTCCATATCCTCCTATTATAAGTAAAACAAACATAAACACATACATGCAGGTGGTTGGTTATTGGTTCTGTCCTTTCCCATCTATACTGAACAAAAATATAAAACACAACATGTAAAGTGTTGGTCCCATGTTTCATGAGCTGAAATATTCCAGAAATGTTCCAAGCACAAAAAGCTTATTTCTCTCAAATTGTGTGCACAAATATATTTACATCCCTGTTAGTAAGCTCTTCTCCTTTGGCAAGGTAATCCATCAATCTGACAGGTGTGGCATATCCAGAAGCTGATTAAACTGTATGATCATTACACAGGTGCACCTTGTGTGGGGACAATAAAAGGCCACTAAAATGTGCAGTTTTGTCACAACACAATGCCACTGATGTCTCAAGTTGAGAGAGCATGCAATTGGCGTGCTGACTGCAGGAATTTCCCCCAGAACTGTTGCCAGATAATTTAATGTTCATTTCTCTACCATAAGCCGTCGTTTTAGAGAATTTGTCAGTACTTCCAACCGCACTCATAACTGCAGACCATTTGTTATATGTCAGCCCAGGACCTCCACATCAGGCTTCTTTACTTGCGGGATCGTCTGAGGCCAGCCACCTGGACAGCTGATGAAACTGAGGAGTATTTCTGTATGTAATAAAGCCCTCTTGTGGGGAAAAACTAATTCTGATTGTCTGGGCCTGGATCCCAAGTGGGTGGGCCTATGCCCTCCCATTCCCACCCATGGCTGCGCCCCTGCCCAGTCATGTGAAATCCATAGATTAGGGCCAAATTAATTCATTTCAATTGACTGATTTCCTTATATGAACTGTAGTCATTGAAATTGTTGGGTTTATATTTTTGTTCAGTATAGATGTTCATTCAACTGGGGAGGGTAGGCGGCTTATATAAAACTAAAACGGGTTTCGTTTAAATAGTGTAGTAGACATATATCTAACCAACCGATTATCTTTAAGTGGGTGTGTATGCATGCGCGTCATCGAAAGAGAACGGGTGGCTTCAGTAGGCTTCTACCATTAGTATTATTATAGAGAAATATACCATTATCGATACCTCCTGTTATATTATATTTGGATACATTATTAAAATATCACGCTATTTGTTCAGCAGCTGACCTGACAATAGCCTATGTGTTTTTCAGTGGTGAACACTCGGTTCAGGTCAGGATATTTTATAGTCCCGGAGTTACTCGCCAGCCAAAATTAAATGAGTTAATTCCATTATTGGTGATTGAAATTAGACAAGCTGTCAAAACCGATGCCTCGTCACCATTGGCTAGGGGGGCCTCAATGCACCAGTCGAAATTGGCAAGCAGCGAGCAGGATCTTAAATCAACTACTGTAGATCAAATAGGCTGCTGTGATCCAAAACAAAAACAACAGTGCGTCTGTTTTTAGGATGTTGTAAGGATATATTTTCGACGTTATACAATATTCAGGCACAACACCTGGGAATCTGACGAAGGACCGCTATTCGGGTTGAAATGGGGTGCAGAGTAGGGCTACATCCCACACACGCTCTCTGTCCCACCTCTAACGTACTGTAGGCTACTCTTTGTGTGCCCAAAATCGCTGAGTTTACACAACGCGCAGTCAGTTCACCTTCATGCACGCGCTTTTCATAACACTGACAGTCGGGGAACAATGCTGGATTACATGGGAGGGAGGGGAATGTAAGAAAAACACAGAACAAAACATTATAAACGTTTGGCTACAATAGCCTAGGCCACATACCTGCATTGCCGTAAGATTTAGCCAAGACCCATCCCACACTTGCGCATATTTTTGCCCTGGTACAATCATACAGATCCAAAGGTTTTATGTCCGGGACTACAAAAGTCTTCCTCATCGCGTTGGTGTCCACCATAGCAAGTCCGCAGACAGGCCGTAGTAACCGGACGGGGATAGAGACCTAGAAAATAGTTGGTGGCGAAAGAAAAAGCTTCAAATCAAGCATTCATTCTTTTATTTTTCCTTTTCCATAACACTGGGGCTGAGGAACACGGATGTGTGTAATCGTTTTCTCAGGAAATATCCAGACACTATGGGCCCCAGCTCAGGATATATCCCGTTTCTCTCCTGATTACAGACCCCAAAAAATGGTCATAAGATGAAGGCGCGCGGTCTTAAAGCCCTACTGAAGCCCCAACACATCGGGTTATAAAAATAAATAAATAAAGGCGTATTATTTCCCGTTTCGCTGTCCGCATTGCTAACGTTTGGTTAGCGCTCTACAGTAGGCTGGAGCCCCGCTGATGACTGATTTCCAGGTGCTCCACAATGGCATCACTCACTCAGCCGACTGGCCAATCGCGTTTGAGGAAGAGTGAAGGGGCGGGTTCTCAATCGTGTGAACGCGACCAGCAGGTAGCGTATGATGACAGGTGCATTAGGTATGGCATAATATGAGTTAGGTAGGTGAAACTTGCGGTGTTGAATTGAGCAAATAGCCTAAAGGAGGTTTCCATACACTTGTCTCCAAATATTGTCCTCTGACCATGAAACCTACCATACAGGTAAAAGAAAACGCCAACAATGATGCATTTTGAAATGTATATGCAATGTAGGCCTATACGTTTTAATTAAACAGGTGCATAAATGGCCTAGGTGCCATAAATGATAATGCAATGTAGCCATTTTTATCACAGGTCTCAAGTAGGCCTACTCTGTGTGGTTTTGAACAAAAAGTAGCCCACCAAATTATAAGCAACTTCTATCAAAATAAAACACATGGACTGCCACAAACCCCCAAATTGTACTAAAATAAACATGTGAAATAGGCGCCTAGGCCTTGATTTCTTTTCTTTACACTTTCCAGTCAATGCTCAAGCTTTGCAAACCACACAGAAAACACAGAATTCTCAGCAGGCACACAGATCTCCCACAGATCTCCCAATCATATCACATGATGGCCTTGAAAGTTCCAAGAGCTCTCTAGCAGTAACATTGTGTTTATGTCCCAAATGGTACTCTATTCCTTATATAGTGCACTACTTTCGACCAGGGCCCATAAGGCTCTGATCAACAGTAATACATATGTAGGGAAAATGGTGTCATTAGGGACGCAGCCTGTGAGAGGATTACCTCTCAACCATTTTCATCTAATTATGGAAGAGAAGAATGCTAAGGCCTATTTCTTTTCCATTCCAGGGTGATTCCTTTCTCTGAATAACAAACTGATTACTTAAAACAGGAGATGGAAGCAGTGGTGCAGTGGTGAAACAAGTACCCAATTTTCATACTTAAGTAAAAGTAAAGATACCTTAAAATAAAATAACTAAAGTCAAAGTCACCCAGTAAAATATTGAGTAAGTCTAAAAGTATTTGGTTTTAAATGTACTTAAGGATCAAAGGTAAAAGTATAAATCATTTAAAATGTCTTATATTAAGAAAACCAGACGACACAATTTTATTTTTTGTATTTTTTATTGACGGTTAGCCAGGGTCACAATTCAACACTCAGACATAATTTACAAAGGAAGCATTTGTGTTTAGTGAGTCTGCCAGATCAGAGGCAGTAAGGATGACCAGGGATGTTCTCTTGTGTGTGAATTAGACAATTTTCCTGTCCTGCTAAGCATAAAAAATGTAACGAGTACTTTTGGGTGTCAGGGCAAATGTAAGGAGTAAAAAGTACATTATTTTCTTTAGGAATGTAGTGGAGTAAAAGTAGTCAAAAATAGAAATAGTAAAGTACAGATACCCCCAAAAACGACTTAAGTAGTACTTTAAAGTATTTTTACTTAAGTAATTTACACCACTGGATAGAAGAGAATGCTAGGCCTATTTATTTTCCTGTTCTAGGGTTATTAATTTCCCTTCATAACAATACAAACAAATCAGTAAAAAACTGGTTTAAGGGTTAGTTTAGGTGGAAGTGTAAATTATATTACTTTAGGCTACAATACACAACATACTGCTCAGATCCAGTATAGGATGCCACGTTCCTAATTCCTAAGAATTGTTGAATTCCAGCTAGTGTGAGTGCTAGAGAAAACAATAAGCCTGGGAGCATGACAAGGCTGTAAAATGTGTCTCTTGTTGCTTACAACTCCCAGCTCCAGTATCAATGAAATATTCCCTATTCACCCAGCATAACTACTCCCTGTTTTTCTAGGGCAGGAAACTCCCCTTTGTCTTTCTGCAGCAAAGCACTGCTGCACAGACCCGGTCAGTCATGGTGTTGGACTTACAGTTAGAGTTATGTCAGCAGTTTACACATCAAATTCATAGAACCATTGTGAACAGGCTCAAGGTCATGCAGGTTGAAATAATTGCAATGCCAAGACATACAATACCGTAGCAAACAGTGATTTCAACTGTCGAAAAAGAGCAACAGTGTTACCAATGCTAGTTTTGCTTTAATGCATCGCTACATCAAGGAGCATTTGTAGAAAGAATTATAAGTGCTGCTAGGATACACTACTAGTAGATCTTTGTAGGTTGAAGGCGCTCTTTGGTTAAAGGGTTAATATGACATAAATAACAAGGAGGACCAAGGCACTCTTTATTATGATACTGTAGCATGTTCAATAGAACAAAATCTTAAAAACTACCTGACAAAAGTCATGCCAAAACATGTCAGAGGTTTTTACAATTTTGTTCTATTGAACATGCCATCGTAATTTGAACATGTTAACTTTGAAGTGTGCCTTGGTCCTCATGTTTAGAAGGAAAATGAGCATTTACATTGTTTTTAGAAAGGAGCATTTCAATTGTTTTTAATAAGGAACATTTGAATTCTATTGATAAATCTCATTTTTATTCACAGATCTGGTGCAGACTTGACAATCTATGAATGTAGAGCAAGAACCCTTACAGTCAACAACAAAGAAAAGATAAATGACAAAGTTCACATTCCACACAATCTATTCTCATCATACATTTTACAGGGGTTGAAAAGGCTCCATTCGTGGACCAGGGAGCTCGTCAGTGATGTCATATCTGTATTCAATCTTCTCCTTCTTTCAGCCCTCCAAAGACAGCGGTGGGGACGGTCTTCTGTTCCAACTGCACCTCTGGAGGGAGAGACAAACATAATGAAAACACACATTTACATAAACACCATGCAGTGTCACCAGCAAAGCCGCATGACACCACCTCCTCCATGCTTCACTGTGGGAACCACACATGCAGAGATAATCCGTTCACCTACTCTGCGACTCACAAAGACACAGCGGTTGGAACCAAATATCTCAAATTTGGACTCATCAGACCAAAGGAGAGATTTCCATTGCTCGTGTTTCTTGGCCCAAGCAAGTCTCTTCTTCATATTGGTGTCCTTTAGTAGTGGTTTCTTTGCAACAATTCAACCATGAAGGCCTGATTCACAGTCTCCTCTGAACAGTTGATGTTGAGATGTGTCTGTTACTTGAACTCTGTGAAGCATTTATTTGGGCTGCAATTTCTGAGGCTGGTAACGCTAATTAACTTATCCTCTGCAGCAAAGGTAATTCTGGGTCTTCCTTTCCTGTGGCGGTGCTCATGAGAGCCAGTTTCATCATAACGCTTGATGGTTTTTACAACTGCACTTGAAGAAACTTTGAAAGTTCTTGAACTTTTCCGGATTGACTGACCTTCATGTCTTAAAGTAATGATGGACTGTCGTTTCTCTTTGCTTATTTGAGCTGTTCTTGCCATAATATGGACTTGGTCTTTTACCAAATAGGGCTATCTTCTGTATACCATCCCTACCTTGTCACAACACAACTGATTGGCTTAAATGCATTAAGGAAAGACATTCCACAAAATAACTTTTAACAAGGCACACCTGTTAATTGTAATGCATTCCAGGTGACTACCTCATGAAGCTGGTTGAGATAATGCGAAGACTGTGCAAAGCTGTCATCAAGGAAAAGTGTGGCTACTTTGAAGATTCTCAAATATAAATACATTTTTTGGCTTACTACATGATTCCATATGTGTTATTTCATAGTTTGATGTCTTCACTATTATTCTACAATGTAGAAAATAGTACAAATAAAGAAAAACCCTTGAATGAGTAGGAGTCCAAACTTTTGACTGGTACTATGTATGTATGTATGTATGTATGTATTATTATTTTTTAAATATTATTATTATTAGGGTTTTCAAGAAAACAGCTGAAACATTCAATCATCAAAACATTGCAGATAGAAATGTAAAGTATAAGGTTGGCATGGTTCTATATTCAGTGACAGAATCACTTTCTGTATCTACACAGTCCATTTCTATGTGAATGTTCTGTAGCATTGCTCCCTGCTCAACAGCCCCCCCACACCCCCCCCACACCCCCTCCCGGTGATGTTGTAACTCACCCTCTGGGCCCTGGTCTTCATCCTCATCATCAATATCAATATCAATCTCATCAGGGTTGGCTTGTTTGGCCAGTTCAGCCAGCTCGCTGCGTGACGTGTCACTCCTAAACAAACAGATTCATAATGACACACAGTGGTTAAGACCAGTATTGAACCACTTCTGCATTGTTGTATTTATATTAAATGACTGGCCACTTCCTGGGCCCGTTTCCACAAAGCGTCTCAAAGTAGGATTGCTGATCTATGATCTGTCCATATTATCTTATTCATTATGATATTACATTTTAGATCAGCACTCCTATTCTGAGACGCTTTGGGGATACGGGCCCTGGTCTGCAGTTGGGGGTTTCAGAGGTCAAAGGAAAGGATGCTAAATGGGTGGGGGGGGGGTGACAGACCTGACGAAGAGGATCTTCTCTTTGAGTTTGGGTTTGTCCTGTTCAGCCTCGGCGGCCAGCAGTTGGGCCTGCTGCTCCAACAGTTTCATATCATCCAGCCCCATCTGGCCCGGGGCAAGATCTGAGACTGCACACACACACACAGAATTAGATACAAAGGTACACCCTAACCCTGATTTAGCCCTAACTCTAATCTAGCCCCATCTGCCCTATGTTTTTCATGAAAAACATCTACAGATGTGAGAATGACACTTCAAAATCTCTTATTGAAAAAACATATAATACTTGATAAGGTTGTGCCATCATTGGAGACCAAAGGTGTTCGTGTGTGTTTTGTGTGTGTGTGCGTATATGGTTGTATGTATGTGTGTATGCATGCGCGTGTGTGTGTGCATTCTTACTGGTGCCGGTGGCGTTGGTGTTGGCCTTCATCATCTGTGAGGACATGAAGTTGACCTGTGTGTTATACGTGGCCTGGACGCTGCGCTTGATCCTCAGCATCTCCCGGATAGTGTCTTCATTCCCATGGCGGATCTCAAACTCCTTCCATGTCTGCCAGAACGTAGCCGTCATCTGAAACAAACACACACAGGGAGTGAAACATTTTATCGTTACTGAACACGAACCTGTGTTTCCACCAAAATGAGGGACTGAAACAGAGAATGACTACATGGATTGTCCAATAAGAACAGCTTGTTTTTCGTTCAACAACGTTTTCCCACGGTGTGCGTTACAGCTGGGACGATAAACCAAAAAGCATCGACACCGAGCATACCGATAACTTACCGCAGGCATTTTGCTTATATCATTAATTGCGATAAGTAGCCTACACTAGAGAAATGTGAAGTTTGAAATTAAATACGTTTGCTGAGTGATTGTTAATGGCACAATTGATGGCTACAACTATCAAACTAGTAGTAGTGGTAGTACATTAATGTTATAAGCAAATCGCTCTATTTATTGTTATCGCATCAATTCAGGCAATTTATCGTGATACGGATTTTTGTCCATATTGCCCAGCTCTAGAGTGCACTAATGAACAGGACCCTGGGTCAGTGTGAGAGCTCACCCTTGGGTCACAGATCTGAGAGCAGTAGGAGTATATGGCTCGTCCCCGGTCGATCTCGCCCAGTTTGCTCTCCATGTCAGCGAAGCGCAGACACATGTCCCTGGAGTGTTCGTCTGGAAGCACCTGGAAGAAAACAACATATGATATTATATATTGGAATATATTAGCTGCATAACCATATACAGCATAACAATTAATAAAAATCACGTGATTAATTTAGGGGTGTTCAACTCATTTTGCCATGGGGGCTGCATTGGTTCTTCAACGAGGTCCGGAGGGCCGCACTGAAAATGTGTTATCTTTTTCGCCGTCAGAATTTGCAAAACATTTTCCAATATCCATCTTTTGGAAAATGTTTAATGCTCACTGACTATCTAGCTTTCATTTCAGTGATTATTAGCATGCTGGAGACAGTCATGAAACGGGTATGAATGTAGGTCCCGTATCATTTTTACAACATTTATATTTGGTTTTAGTCATTTGAAAGTATATTGAGTTTGTTCCCGACCCCCCCAAATAATGATATATATATAAGTTTGGACACACCTACTCATTCAAGTTTTTTAAATATATATTTTTAAACTATTTTCTACATTGTAGAATAACAGTGAAGACATCAAAACTATGAAATAACACATATGGAATCATGTAGTAACCAAAAAACTGTTAAACAAATCAAAATATTTTATATTTGAGATTCTTCAAAGTAGCCACCCTTTGCCTTGACAGCTTTGCACACGCTTGGCATTCTCTCAACCAGCTTCATGATGAATGCTTTTCCAACACTTGAAGGAGTTCCCACATATGCTGAGCACTTGTTGGCTGCTTTTCCTTCACTCTGCTGTCCTACTCATCCCAAACCATCTCAATTGGGTTGAGGTCAGGTGAATTTGGAGGCCAGGTCATTTGATGCAGCACTCCATCACTCTCCTTCTTGGTCAAATAGCCCTTACACAGCCTAGAGGTGTGTTTTGGATCATTGTCCTGTTCTAAAACAAATGATAGTGGGACTAAGCACAAAACAGATGGGATGGCGTATCACTGCAGAAGGCTGTGGTTGCCATGCTGGTTAAGTGTGCCTTGAATTCTAAATAAATCACAGACAGTGTCACCAGCAAAGCAACCCCACACCATCACACCTCCTCCTCCATGCTTCATGGTGGGAACCACACATGCAGCGATCATCCGTTCACCTACTATACGGCTCACAAAGACACGGTGGTTGGAACCATAAATCTCAAATTTGGACTCATCAGACCAAAGGACAGATTTCCATCGTTTAATGTCCATTGCTCATGTTTCTTGGCCCAAGCAATTCTCTTCTTCATATTGGTGTCCTTTAGTAGTGGTTTCTTTGCAGAAATTTGACCATGAAGGCCTGATTCACACAGTCTCCTCTGAACAGTTGACGTTGAGATGTGTCTGGTACTTGAACTCTGTGAAACATTTATTTGGGCTGCAATCTGAGGTGCAGTTAACTCTCATTCACTTATCCTCTGCAGCAGAGGTAACTCTGGGTCTTCCTTTTCTGTGACGGTCCTCATGAGAGCCAGTTTCATCATAGCGCTTGGTTTTTGCAACTGAACGTGAAGAAACTTTCAAAGTTCTTGAAATTTTCTGAATTGACTGACCTTCATGTCTTCAAGTTATGATGGACGGTTGTTTCTCTTTGCTTATTTGAGCTGTTCTTGCCATAATATGGACTTGGTCTTTTACCAAATAGGGTTATCTTCTGTATACCACCCCTACCTTGTCACAACAAAACTGATTGGCTCAAACGCATTAAGGAAAGAAATTCCACAAATTAACTTAACAAGGCACACCTGTTAATTGAAATACATTCCAGGTGACCACCTCATGAAGCTGCTTGAGAGAATGCCAGGAGAGTGCAAAACTATCAAGGCAAAGGGTGGCTACTTTGAAGAATCTCTTTCTTTACTCAAACCACCCGCAGGCCCTGATTTAGACTATTGAGATGCACCTGTGTGTGCGCCACTACACGCTTACCTCGATGGCTTTCTGGTAGATAGCTCTGGTGTAGGTGACGCCGTAGATCTCTGCAGCCCTCTTGATGTAGATGTTGAACATGTGATGCCTCTCCGTGTTGTCCACCACCTGCGTGGCTCTTTCGTACACCGCCATGGCATGACGCGCCAACCCAAACTCCTCCTCCAGTTTGGCGTACAGCAGGTAGATGGCTGTCAATCACAACAGAAAATAGTTCACTCGTCATTCCTGTAGCTGGGGGGATAGTACCACATAAATAAGAGGCCATTATTACAATAGATACCAGCAGCAAACTGAAAAATACATGAACACCCTTTTCATACTATCATGCCAACCTGAACCGTACGGAGCTGGCTCGGTCATGGTCTTTTAACATCTGTCATTCCCAGCACGGTTCCTGCAAATGTGGTGGATGTGTAACCAGGCCAGCACAGTACAGCTTGTCTTGGTAGTGTGAAAAGGGCAGTATTTTCCTTGGTGCTTCTCAGTAGCTAAAAAGCAACTGTGATGGTGACTTTGTTTTATCAGTCAGGAAATTATTTTTTGCATCATACTTCGACAGACATGCAACACGTCACAAACATGCACTAGACATAAAAACATACAGAAGTCACGTAGACAACAAAGTCCCTCACTCTTGGCGAACTTGGCTGGACAGCCATCCAGCGCCTGCTCAAACAGGTCCCGGGCCCTCTCCAGCTTCTTGCCCCCGTAGCGGTCGATGAACTTGGTGAGGTAGGTGTTCCAGATGTCATAGACGTTGGGCCACCTGAAGAGGGCGATGCCGCGCTCGTACGCCTGTAGAGAGCGCATGGAGACCGTCAGCAACGGGGATTTAACAACTGATCAAAATGCTGTGGTTTTAAGGGTGGAGGTCAGGGTCTTGTTCAGTAGGGTACTCTGCCCTGAACACGACCCAGTTTGAATGCAGTATGAGCTAGTGTTAATATGCTAGGCTGTGAAACGTTAGACTGGTCCCAGTTCAGGCATCGTGATAATGACCATAAGAGTTGTCAAGACAGCACAACTGAACTGGGACCAGGCTAGTGAGATGTGTGCAGCAGGGCAGGTGGACGGTGTCACCTTGAAGCTCTCCTCAAAGTAGTTGTGCTCCTCCAGGAACATGGCGTAGTTGATGATTATCTGGGGCGTGGCTATGCGCAGGTCAATGATGCGGTCGTACACCGCCTTGGTGGACTGACGGGGACAAACGACCAAGACAAAAGGCAGGGTTGTTAGTTATATCGTATGGTCATTACATGCGTTGTTGTTACACGTTTTGGTTGTTTCATTGTTTGGTCCCTAAAACTGGGTCATCACTATGCACAAGATGCATTTTCAGTTTCTCCTGTTCTAACACGATTTAATCTGAAAGAAGAGCTCGTGGAATACGCCAACCGTATAAACCTAAACAATGTTAATCAATCCAATCCAGAAACCATGATGAAGGCTACTTGCTGCCGAAATGTTGGTTGACTATATTTAGGCTGCGTATACACAGGTAGCCCCATTTTGATCTTTTGACCAATAAGATCAGATCTTTTGCCAATAACGGGGCAAAAGATCCGATTTGGGCTGGCTGTGTAAACGCAGTCTTAGATGTGTTGCATCAAAGCTTCTTTTCCTTTCTAAAGCAGTGCAATTGAAACAGATACCTTAGAGGAAAATATGAAGAAAGTACCTGGAAGGTTCCCATACTCTCCTCCAGGTCAGCCAGCATGGACCAGACCTTCAGAGACTTGTACACTCTGTTCTGCACCGGCTCTGACACGTCAAAGTACTCCGCCTTCTTGGACGGGATGGCAGTTGCTTTCTACACAATTGGAAAGAGAGAAAGTCAAGGGATATTTACACAGACATGCATCCAGTACTTATTCATCCCCCCGGCTCATTGCTGTAAATGAGAATGTGTTCTCAGTCAACTTACCTTGTAAAATAAGGCTTAAATAAAAATAAATAAAAATGTGCATCTATAGACAGAATATTTGAAACTCTGAGAAGAGCAGTCTGCATCATAGAATTTGAGATTAGATGAGGGTACTCATTGATTGAAGTTATTAAATAGATAGATTAAAAACGCAAGTACAGATCAGCTGCCCACACAGCAACGTTAAGCAGTTTAAAACGCATAAGAAATAATTCTGGATGACAGAAAAGCACAAATGTAAGTGTCTTTGGAGTGTGTGACAGATAGTGGGTCAGTATTTGTTGTGCCTATGTTTCCGTCTCACCCTCAGTATACGTAGCGCCTGTTCGTAGTTCTCATGGCGTAGCTCCATCTCTCCGTATTCACACCACACGCCAGCCAGGTCGTCAACCTGCTTGTAGTTCACCTTGGTGGCTTTCTCAAAGATGGTCCGCGCCTGATGGTTGGGAAAAGTGGAAAAAGAACATTAAAAATAAATAAACTTAACTTCCTCTTGGGTTGAAGGAGTAAATCTATGTTGTTGTCACCCTAAGTAGGGAGAAGACCTGGGTAAATACTTTACTAGGCTTGCTTGGCGAGCTTGCAATGAAATCAATGGAATAGTCCCAAAAGTGACAATTCTAACCATCTGGCACTCCAGACAGGCACAAACGAACACTTGAAATATTTTAAATATTTTAAATACAATTTCAACCCACGTGGGATGGGGAAACCTTAGTTTGAGACTCACGTCGTCTAGCTGCTCGTTCTCCTCATAGAACTTGGCGAAGGAGACCCAGAGAGAGCTGGGTTTCCCTGTAGCCTTCATAGGGTCTACAGTCTGAACTGCCTCTGTGTAGGTGTTGATGATCTGAAAAAGAGGTTAAGACACACCTTCTATACACTGTACATGTATGTGAGGAAGAGCATGCAAGGTACCTATTGCCAGCTAGAAAGACTAAGAAACAATTATAAACGTGAAATCTGTAAACATGACTAATCGCTACTCTCTACCAATAACACAGATGTCAACTAGCTCGGTAAAGAACTGTTTTTCAGGATTTTCACATTATAATGGCGGCCTGAACCGTACTGCGCTGGCTCGGATATTTTCATTTCACATCCCGGTTCCAGCTAGAACAGTGGATGCGGAACCAGGCCAGCGCAGTACACCTCGGTTCAGTAGTATGAAATGGGTATTAGAGACAGAGCCAAGGAGATGACACCGAGTCAGACTAGGGCTAAGAGCTCAGGGCCTGTATCCACAAAGGGTCTCAGAGTAGGAGTGCTGATCTAGGATCTGGTCCCGTCTGTTCATATAATCATATTCAGTATGATCTAAAAGGCTAAACTGATCCTGGATCAGCACTCCTACTACGTGCCCACTTCTGGTTTCTGCTACCTGTCGTGGTTTCCCCTCGTACAGTTTGACCCTCTTATGCCACTCGTGGACGTTGTGGGGGTTCTGTCTCAGCAGCACACTGTTCAGCAGGAGGGGCCTGCGGGCGATCAGCTGCTCAAAGCGGGCCAGACGCAGCTCCAGGTCTATGTTCTCTGAGAGGGAAAGGGAACACGAGTTGAGCACGACGACAAAGGCAAAGCATTCACTTACGGCTGTGATTTCCCCCCCCCCCCCCTTGTAATCTTTATTTACACAGGTTATTCTCGTTGAGATCCATTCTATTTTTGCGAGAGATTGTGATACTCCAAAATCCAGACACACTGGGTGCATCTCAATACTCTAAAATGGCTTGATTCCCAAGACTACTCTCCTTCGGTTACATTTACGTGTTATGTTGAAGGAACTAGCGCACCGGCATTTCCCTGCACCTTTTAGACCGGCTGTAAACTGTGTACGTGACAAATAACATTTTTTACTCAAAGTACCAGCCAGGATTGGAAAAACAGTAACATGGATACCTAGGTAAGGAATTGATCTCCCTTTATACAGTTACTTGAGATCCGAGCAGGAAACGAGGAGAGTGACATCACTTTAGACTATTGAGATGCGCCCACCTTCTTCATCTTTCCCCATCTCGGAGGTAGTCTCCATCTTGGCAGCGATCATGCTCTCCTCAAACTGGGCGTAGCTGTCGAACACCTGGGTGAAATCTCTCACCGTCACCACCGTCAAGATGGCCTCCTCATACACATCACGAGCCTGGTGGGCCACAACACACAAGCATTCAAATTAGTCTGTGTGAGTATGTGTGCGTGCATCCCAAAAACAGTGAATATATTTGGTAACACTTTATTTGAACTACATAACAATGTCGTAAAGCTTCATAACATGCATGATAGCTAGTCAAAACATGTCAAATATATATTATGACAAGGTTATGGTGGTGAGTCCTACAATCCTACATAATTTCTGGGGCGGCAGGTAGCCTAGTGGTTAGAGCGTTGGACTAGTAACCGAAAGGTTGCAAGATTGAATCCCCGAGCTGACAAGGGAAAAATCTGTCGTTCTGCCCCTGAACTGCCACTGTTCCTAGGCCGTCATTGATAATAATAATTTCTAATGACCCTGATGCATGACGACAAAGTCAAAAGTGGACTATAAAGATGACATTGTCTATAGGACTCTGGTCAAAAGTAGTGCACTACAAAGGGAATAGGGTGCCATTTGGGATGCATCAATCCAGACCAGTACCTTTTCAAAATGTCCACTGCGAATGTAGTAGTCAGCCAGGGAGCACCAGAGTTTGCCCAGCTGGTCTGTGAAACGAGTGAGGCCTCCACGGATGATGGCCCCAACATTCAGAGAGTTCACCTTGTCTGGGTTCTGAGAGATCAGGTCACACAGCTCGTGCCATAGCTGTTAGATATCAACCACACAACAACATGGGGATAACGTTAGATATCAACCACACAGCAACATGGGGATAACGTTAGATATCAACCACACAACAACATGGGGATAAGGAGGATGAGCCAGACGTGGTCTTACCTGGTAGTTAGACTTGCCCTCTTTGGACACAAAGCTCTCATCGTTGACAACGGCTGCCAGACGCACCGCTGCTTCATCCAGCTTGCCGCAGGAACGCAGGTAATCTATGTACTCCTCTGCATTCTCTGGGGACAGCTGCAGAGAAAGAAGGGGAGAGAGTCAAATCCAGGGGGCTGTTGCAGAAATAACTTTGTCATTTTGAGAAATATAGACTTGTGGCACAGTAGAACTCACTTGACAACCAATATATAAATGTAGCTTTCTTAATCAACCATTTATCTAATAACTCTGGAATACCACACTGCTGCTTGTATGGAAGACTAGAAAAATGCAATCTTTTGAATGCATGTATATTGTCCTGTCCATTCCTTCAAATAATTACAAGGACTAAAGAAATCTCTAGGGTTATCAGGGTAATGTATAGAGTTCATTCCAATATGAACCCTAGAGGTCAGAGGTCTCCTGACCCAAATATTCCAAAAATCTTTCAGATTTCTAATGATATATGATTTGGAGATAACACACACAAAGCTACCATCGCTGCAATGTTATCACACGTTCGGCAACTCTAGGGACAGGGCCAGAAAGTAAGCTTTGTCCAAGCCAGAACAGCACAATCTAGGTACAAAATCACAGACAATCTGATTTACGGACTAATAAGGTTGAATAAAGAACGATAAAACCAACATTACAAGGACTAACTTCCAGTCTACTGGATCGTGTCAAACCTGGCTGTATAAAAAGAAGCTGAGAAAACTCTGGAATCAAAACAGGTTAGGCCTACTCAGGACCAATACGGTTTACTCAGAAGGGTATCAGAACCCAGGTGAAGGATGAAGGCTACTGCATTTCTGATGGCGTCTCTGAGCTGCTGTCTGTCACTTGCACAGGAGGACACCCCAATGACTGAACATGAGGCGGAATGCACTGCAGAACTACAGAACTCACGCTACATGTTGACTCTAATTATAGAATTCGCAGTCATGGAGGAGAAACTGCAAACCACAGTGGAAAAAACTGCAAACCACGATGGGAAAAACTAGGAGCCATGGAAACCAAGCTAAAAGTCAACGAGAGCCAGCTTGAGGAGCTGAGAAATAAAGAGAAGACAAAGGTGCTCTTTTCCGCTGTCCTGAGAGACTGGAAAAATAGGGCCCTTCAGCCAAGACGCTAACCTGACCTACAGCAAGGTCATCACTAACATCGGCAACGCCTAAAGCCCCCGGCACAGAAGTGTTTGTAGCCCCTGTAAGAGGGGTCTACTACTTCAGCTTCTTCTTTCAGGCTGGAGGATCTGAAGACTCCCACACATCCCTGTTCAAGAATGGAGAGTGTCTGCCTATTACATCTGACCCCAAGTCTAGTACTGATACAGCAGATAACGGCGGTAACGCAGTCACGCTACAGCTGGAGGTGGGAGATCAGGTCTACATACGCCTAAGGGCCAATGCACGTGTGGCCTTCTCACACTTCCTTTAATGGTTTTCTGCTCAGCCAAGTGTGAGCGGCACATTGCCTGCTTTCACACATTTATTGGTAGCACTGTCATCTATTCCAGGCCTACCTTCTATGTTGCGTGATAGCTTGTCGGTTTCCGATATGATGTGTGGTTGGTGTTGTTATAATCTCATAACAAGGACACATTCTTATCACCATGGTTGAAATTAAATAAAGTGTTTATTTAAAAAAATATATATATATTTAAAAAAAAAAATTTTTTATCCCCTTTTCTCCCCAATTTTCGTGGTATCCAATCGCTAGTAATTACTATCTTGTCTCATCGCTACAACTCCCGTACGGGCTCGGGAGAGACGAAGGTCGAAAGTCATGCGTCCTCCGAAGCACAACCCAACCAAGCCGCACTGCTTCTTAACACAGCGCGCCTCCAACCCGGAAGCCAGCCGCACCAATGTGTCGGAGGAAACACCGTGCACCCGCCCCCCTCGGTTAGCGTGCACTGCGCCCGGCCCGCCACAGGAGTTGCTGGAGCGCGATGAGACAAGGATATCCCTACCGGCCAAACCCTCCCTAACCCGGACGACGCTAAGCCAATTGTGCGTCGCCCCACGGACCTCCCGGTCGCGGCCGGCTGCGACAGAGCCTGGGCGCGAACCCAGACTCTGGTGGCGCAGCATAGCACTGCGATGCAGTGCTCTAGACCACTGCGCCACCCGGGAGGCCCAAATAAAGTGTTTATTAATGTGAATTCTGATTTATCCTGTGACTGTCTTCCATAAAGAGAGGCTTCAGGTGCTTCAGCCTTGGTTGTAGTTCAATCACAGAGGAGCAAATCTTCTATAAATGTCCTCTTACCTTGAGGTACCTGCGATAGACACGGATGGCGGTCTCAGGCAGGGGCAGGTTCCGGGCAAAGCGGAGGTACAGGGGCCAGATGCGAGGGTGCTGAGTGACGGGCAGGGCTCGGAGTGCTCGGTCAAACGTGCGTCTGCTCCTGGTGATCTTACACTGAGCTACCAGGAACTGGCAGTAGTCCAGCCAGATCCTCGGCATCTAGGACAGCCACGGGAAGAACAAGTTATGTGGGATGCTATTCCTACAATCTCAGACGACAAAATCTACTTCCAAGTTTAAAAAAAAATACTCTCACACACATAAATGTACTCTGTCATAGTCTGTGCCAATGAATGGACAATGATATTCCTCAGAGTTTGTGTGAGTATTTTCTCTTCACAATGGATGGACGGACAACAGGACATAAGCATTAGCCTACCTTGTGCATGAAAACCAGTGCTCTTTCATGGCAGTTGTTGATCTCCTCGTAGGCTGGCTCCGTGATGCACTTCCCTTTGACCTGTTTCCGTCTCTCTCTCAGGTAGTTGTACCATAACTTGTAACTGCAAGGTCACGTATGAACAATCCGTGAACATTTAGCAATGCCTAAAACCCTAGCCCAGACACTGGTATGGTATTCAATAACAACCATTGTACTGTTTCAAATAAACCTAGATTATGGGATGATTTCCCAGAGACTGATTGACAAATGTTTTTAGTCCAGGACTAGGTTTAAGATGTCTAAACATCAGACTGTTACCATGGTTACTCCATGGATATCAGTCTGAAAGAAGTCACTGTAAAAAAATATGTAATATTCTCTGTAAGCCAGAAAGTTGAATACAATGATATTTAAACATACGGTTGTCCATGCTGTTGGTTAATTTGGCGGTAGGAAGTGGAGATAGGGTAACCACAGGAAAGTGTTGTTTACCTTACTTTTTGCAGCGTCGGAAGGTTCCGTTGCTTGTATTTTCCATCTACTGACGCATTTCACATTATTCACAATATGTAAACAATAGCCAAATGTAACCGAATGTTGCTGACCAAAGCCCATTCCCTCGCAATCAGCTGGAAGTTTGCCAGCTGTTTGCGTGGGGCAACGTTTGGTCTATGCTTTGGTTGAACTCGCCCATTGTTGATATATTGCGTAAGTTACGTGCAAATTGTGTCAGCATTGAAAATACAAAACAGAAATACAAACTGACATACAGACCAGCGTACTGAAAGTCAGGTTAATAACAATACTCTATGGATATTTTGTCTCAGATTACATCCTACATTAGGACAAAATCAGCAGACAACTGGTCAAGTACGTTTAAATAAAGTTTATTCACCAATCTGATTTGTGATGGGACTGTTCACAAAAAGTGAGTCTACATGTTAGAGACGAGAGAGGAGTCTTCCACTCTCGGATTCGTTGAAAGTCTAGTTCAAGATGTGTCCTGGAAACCGTCCTTATATGTGCAACAGTAACTGTCCGTGAACATGTTCCTGTCTCTAGTTACAGACAGACTACAAACAGTCTGGGACATCACAGTATTTTCCATGAACCTTTAGCAGTGTTTTCTTATTCTGGCCCTGGGCACCCAGGGGGGTGTATTTTGGGGCAAAAACAAAACGATACACGGCACCCTTTTGGGTCCCCAGGACCAGGATTGGGAAACACTGCATCTAGCTAGATGTAGAAACTGTGCCTCCACCTGCCAGGTAGCTCTTTCAGAGCTCGTTCATAGATCATGTTGAGGATGGACTTGACGCCATTCTGTTTGAACTCGATGTAGCGCATCCAGCACTTGACCGAGTACGGATTCCTGATGATCTCCTCCTCATAAGGCAGGTCATCTTCCTCCTGAAAAAGCCCACCACCAACACAGCAAAACGGTCAACCTTCTCTCCTTGGAACAACGTTGGACACCTTTCTCTCCTTCGAAAAACGCTGCACTATTCTCGGAACTAGTGCAACGTTGTTCGAAGGATAGAAAGGACTACAAGTAAGCCGGACAATAGAACGAGTCAAAATTCACCCAAGGCTGAAAAATGGCAAAATAACGTTGACCAAGCTGGACCACTAGCGCGAGCCCATAGCAAATTAATGGAATAGAACATTCGCAGAGCCTCTTCTGACTGGAGTGTCGCTTAGAATTCAATTTCGTGTAAATGGCACCAAAAATGTATCCCTTTTTATTTTACCACTACAATCTGTTCTTAGATAGTAATGTAGAAAGTAAACATCCGCACCTCGATGGTGCCAAGTGTGCTTATGTCTGCATAACGAGGAAATAGGGAAAACAATAGCAACTGTAGAATATTTATAGTCTAGCGACCGATGACAGCAGAGTACGCTGCCCAAATTTAAGTAATTGGAAAGAGATTATCCTGATTAAAATGGTGTCCGACTTGAAAAAAATCGAAATATACACATTGCGAGATATTTGGCAAAATAGACAGATACCTATACTTCTCTATAGGAAACAATGGGACGACCTCAGAGTTCCATGAGTACGTTTTTGTTGTTGTTTACATTTTAACTACCAGCAACGTGGGCAGTTCTCATTGCCAACAATAGCAAAAACAATAGCAAAGCAGGCACTGTGGCGTAGACCAATAGGCTGGGAATAATAGAACGTTCGTAAGGCAAATTGGTGCTACGGTGCTCAATATAACGAATAGGAGGAGCTGGCAGGCCGAAAAATGCCCTAAATTAAGCCCTGTTTTTTCGTGATTACTTCAAAGCTACGGCAAGCAGCTGGAACATACGGTAAAATTATGAAATGAACTCGCTTTTATCAGAAAAAGCATTGTTAAACATTTAATGTGTCCAGCCTACTACAATATGATGTAAAGTCACACACAGTAAGTAGCCTGTACAGTATCTCAAGGAACAATCATCTAGATACGTGTTATTGTCAGATAGATATAACGTTTGTTAGCCGGTGCATTCAAATCGACACATCCGAGTTCGAGGAGGCCGCAGACATATTACAGCATGCTGAGAACAATTCCACAACAAAGTATCAATATTCATGAAATAACTTACAAACATGACGTCCGGTTTCCCATTTAGAGAGGGCATTTTTGTTTTTATGATCAAAATTAACACCCGTAGTGTCAAAAGTACCCCAAAATGTATATATTGTTACTAAACTTCCTGACTCCAACGTGTTCAGAACGTAGAATAACCCCGCCCCTTTTGGAAATATCATTGGGTAGTACAACGGTCACTCAACAGACTATCCAATCATTAGTCACGAAGAAAACATCGTGTGTCAGGTCTCCAGCCCAGCAGGACGCGACACTGGAAAATATGATATGTTCGTGCATGGCCAAAACTAAAGGTGAAAGGTTACCAAAACGTCGACAAACACAAACGCGCTAGCTAGTCTGCTTGGAGTATTTAAAATGGCTAAAATACAGTTGTTGAGAATGTTTCTCAACCAGCGTTTAACAGCAGCTGCTGAGGAGATATTTGGGGCTGTTGAGAAAACGATAGCAGAGTACCAGGAAGAAGTGTATCGTTCAAAAGAGGAGAACGGCTGTCTACAGAGGCAGCTTGATATCGTTCTCAAACCACAAAATATACAATTACAAAGGACAGGTTTGTCACTAGCTATTATATTTTTCCTGTTGACATTAATATTATGCGACATTGGCAATCATTTTTTATTACATTTGAGCACGAAACACATGTCCTGCTGAAAGACACGTTTTGTATTATGTGGCATACATGTAAATGTAATTATGGTCTCATGTCAGCTTTGACTTTTTTGTTTAATCCTTCTCCCCAGACCTCCAGCAGCTCTCTCTCACTGTCTTCGAAGAGGAGGTTCCCACTGAGCAGCAACACTGTGAGCAGGAATGGAGCCCCAGTCTGGGGCAAGAAGACCCAGAGCCCACTCAGATTAAGGAGGAACAACAGGAGCAACACAGGACCATGCAGGAGGAAGAGTTTCATAATGACTTCTTCATAATTAGCTCTAATGACTGTGTGAAAAGTGACTATGATCAGGAAGAGGACTCATATCAGCCCTCACATCTTTACCAAACCCAAAGTGAGGAATATGGACAGGGAGCCTCTCTAACAAGCACTTCGACAGAACCGATCAAAACAGAACCTGATGGAGAGGGCTACATGTCATTAGAACCAACCAGGGAACCTCAGCCCCTCTCTGTGGTAAATCCGGTCTGTTCTCCAACCCCAAGTAAATACAGGGAAGGTGTCAGTGAAGAGGAAAAGGAACCTTGGATTAGGTTTAAGACACTCAAATCAAAGAAAGCACAGAAAATAGCAAGCCATAGCTCCGGTATGTGGAAAAAAGGAAGGAAATCCACAGAGTCATCCCATATGAACCCACACAGTCAAAGCCTTACTACTCCCTGTTGGTGTGGTGTGTGTGGAAATAAATGTTACTCTGTGAGTTTTTTAATAAAACATACACGAGAACACACAGAGGATATAGGCCTAGATTGCCTTTGCGGTGTCTGTGGAAAACACTTTGAGTCCAAAGAAATTCTGATAGAGCATCTCCAAACTCACATGAAAAATCTTTTCTGTCACTTATGTGGTCAATGTTTCAACTGGACTAGTAATCTGAAAAGACACATGATGATTCACACAGGGGAAAGACCCCATCGGTGTAGTGACTGTGGCAAAGGCTTCAGGTCGAGTGATTGTCTGACAAAGCATAGGAGGATTCACACAGGGGACAAACCGTTTCCTTGCCCGGTTTGCCACCGTGGTTTTAACAGAAGAGATAACCTGAAAGTGCATATGAGAGTTCACACAGGGGAGAGACCGTATATGTGTTCTGAATGCTATAAATGTTTTGCCACATTAACGTCACTGAATAAGCATCAGACAATGCACAATGAGGAACGACCGTATGTGTGCACCGATTGCGGTACGCGCTTCAAAGCGCTTGAATCCCAAAGAAGGCACATGAAGAGTGTTCACAACAAGAAGGAGAATACAACATGAGAGTGCCTTGTATGGGTTACAGTATCAGATAGAAGATTGAGGCGCATTCTAACCGCCATTGGACAGGAGAACAGCCCTTTAGGACAGACTTATTGCATTATGGAATCAGTGCAGTAGTGACCATTACTTGTTAGTATCCATTACCCATTAGTTTGCCAAATGCAAATAGCAGACAGAAGTTATTTATATGCCCGTGTTTCTATAAAGTGTCACATTCTGTAACTTATTGAAAGCCAAGCTCATTTTATTTTCATAAATCCACCGTGGGACGCATTTAATTGGCTGTAAGGATGGATCCGGCATAACCCAAATCCAGGCCTACACAAACCCAACCACCAAACTGATCTGTATAGATTAGATCTGATGTTGACCTGTTATGATAGGAATGAAAATGATCTTCAACATTCTGAATAAAGTTAGCATTTTTGTTCTCAATCTCAACTAGTCATTCATTTGTGTGCTATTCTGCTTTTCTCCATTCCATTGGTGATTTGAGAGACTTCCGTGGTACGTTTGGCCGTTGACTGTGATGCTGCAGACTGAACCTACGCTATTATCTGTAAGGTTCTGAACACATGACTGAATTCACCCTAGGACATTCTTCAAAAAGGACTTGGCATGAATTCAAAATTCACTGAGAAGCAATAGAATTTAAACCAATCATGTATTTTTTTATTGGATAGCTATTAACAAGAATTACACTGACAACTTCAACTTGCTGTTCAAAACAAGAAGATTCACATAATGCTGCATTCTTGCCTGCAGCTCATAAAATACTTAGGATTGCTGAAAAATATGACGTGAGATATATATATATATAACATTTGCAAGACATTTGAGATTCTGATATGGTGGTGCTGTTCCAGACAGTCCTTTTTTTAATGGGGATGCACATCTTGGAAGATTAAAACACGTAGGAACACTTCACCAGGCTTTGTGAGATCTGATCATCTGTGCAACACGATTGCAATAAACACGACCTGGAACGGACCCTGCAGGTCATCTATGAACGTTTGAACATCTTGGCCATGTTCTGTTATAATCTCCACCCGGCACAGCCAGAAGAGGACTGGCCACCCCTCAGAGCCTGGAGATATAGTCCTCCTTGGGGACCAGGTTGAGGGATAGGGTTCTTCTTGGGGTTAGGCTCAGAGTGAACCAGAGCCTCTCCTGGGGTCCCAAATCGAGGAACATTTCTGGTAAGGAGCTTTTCATTTGGTTGTCGGCCTTGCGTCCCTGAGTGACAGAAACTGAAAACGAATTGTAATGTGTATTCTATTGCATTCTTAGTTCTATAATTGCATTCTGTAACTGCCTTAATGAGTTCCCAAATGAGTAATCAACAGTCTTGTTGGGTGACGTTTTACTTGTTGACCACAATACTGACATACGGTATGACCACACTCTTCAAACAAGCAGACTGTCACCAACATCATGCATAAGCTTACCTTTTGTTATAGTGAAGCACATAGACAACCTCAATGTTACCTTTAGGAAGAAAATACCACAGTTATTGTAATTCAAAAAGCAATACAGACAACAATACAACTATTCTTTCAGAGTTCAGACGTTGAGTAAAGCAAGCATTGAATGAACTGATTTAATCATGCATTCAAAATACAAGCGTCTGATGGTGGGAATGTATAAGAAGCCAAGTGAACAAATCAACATGCATCCATAATCAATAGACATCTGTTTATCAAAATGAGAATGAAATATAAGAAAACAGATGTATTTACTTGACCTCACCTGTTGCATAGTGACTTGTCTACCTACTACGCATATGAATACCTCTGTATTGGTTTTCCTTTTTGTTTTAAATGTGCATGTGATGTTATCCCACAAAAGCAATAAACATTTCAAGTGAATATATTTACTTGAGCCGAGGGATCCTGTATGGTCTTGTATTCAGAGCCAGGGCTAAAGGAAGGTGATCTTGGTGTCTCTCTCTGGGAGTTTGCTTGTTCAGATAAGGCCTGGGTGGGAGAATCTGGTCTATAGTAGGCCTGCCTGAGTGTGAGTGGAGTCCCTTCAGTCAGGATGATCTGGGGTGTGGAAGACCATGGTGGCACATCTGCCTTGGAGCTCTGACAGAAAATATCAGAGGATGGACGTCATCATTAACACATCACTGCTGTTGCTTTATGCTCTAACCTAGGGGGCGTGGCGCCAATGTTTTGTGTATTTTTTACAATATGCCATTCTTATACCAATTTAAAACGATGCATAAATCCACAAAGCTTTTGGCAAGAAACAAGCAGTGAAATGCCAGAGGAAGATGTGACTGATGCACATGGTAATATATGGCATGTCTCTATGACATTCAGAAGCTGAGCTACGACCTTCTAAAGTCAAGGAGTCAGAGAAATTGGACTTTGCTTGGGAAGTAATCTTATACAATGTGTGACTGTCAATATCAATTGGTCTAATCACTGTCTATAAAAGAGAATATGTATAATTTAATTGAGAGTTCATATAAATGATCATAATAAAATGTATTTGGTAGCAGAATAACATTTAGGGAAAATCGGGTCTAGACTTTATTTTTTGGTGGTGTATTTAATATGGGCTCTGGGTGGAAAAGTTTGGGAACACCTGCTCTAACAGAGTAAGTTCTAGATTATTGCAGAATTCCAAATCAAGCATAGGACCTACTCCCTTGGCACTCCTGTGTATGTGAGAGGATTTGACAGGTTTCAATTGTAATTGCTACATGTTGTTTTTCTGGCGACATTTGTATGGTTAAACAGTACAAATACGACCGACCCAGATTGATCAAGGTGGCGGGACACAAGTATAAGAACAAAGTGGAGGAGCAATTCAGCGGGTCGGATATGAGGCGTAGGTGGCAGGGGCTTCAAACGAGCACAGTTTACAAAAAGAAAGCCAGTCATGTCGGGACACCAACGCCGCACTACCGGACGAGCTAAACACCTTTTTCTCACACTTTGAGCAAAACGACTCTGAGCTGCCGAGGAGAGCCCCTGAGGACAACGAAGGCTACGTGCTTACGGTCTCCACAAAGTCATTAAAACATGTTAACCCTCGCAAGACTCCTAGCCCAGACTGCATCCCTAGCCGCACCCTCAGAGCATGTGCAGACCAGCTAGCTGTTGTGTTTCCTGCCATTTTTAATCTCTCTCTAGCTCGGGCCGTTATCCCCACCTGCTTCAAGATGTCCACTATCCTCCCAGTGCCCAAGAAAGGGAAAGTAACTAAACTAAATGACTACTGACCCGTAACACTCACTTCCGTCAATCATGAAGTGCTTCGAGAGGCTAGTCAAAGACTACATCACCTCCTCCCTCCCCAACACACTCAACCTTCTCCAATTCGCCTACCGCCCGACAGATCCACAGACGACACAATCACCATTGCACTGCACACTGCCCTCACCCTCCTGGACAAGATGAATGCATACCATAGCGCCGTCTAAGCTCACCACAATGCTCACAGCTCCGGGACTGAACTTCCTATGCAACTGGGTCCTGGACTTCTTGACGGGACAACCCCAGGTGGTAAAAGGAGACAAGATGACCTCCTCCACACTGATCCTCAACACGGGGGTCCCACAAGGGTGTGTCCTCAGTCCCCTCCTGTACTCCCTGTATACCCACGACTGCATGGCCTTACATTGTTCCGACTCCATCATCAAGTTCATTGACGACAGGACAGTACCAACAAAGACGAGACGGCCTATAGTGAGGAGGTTGCCAGGTAAACAACCTCTCCCTCAACGTCAGCAAAACAAAGGAGCTGATTGTGGACTTCAAGAGCAACCAGGCTGGGCACGTCCCCATCCTCATCAACGGGACACCGTGGAGACGGTCAAAAACTTCAAGTTCCTCAGCGTACACATCTCCAAGGAGCTGAATGGTCTTACCACACCGTGGTGGTGAAGGCACGACAGCGATTCTTTAACCTCAGAAGGCTGAGGAAATGTGGCCTGCCCCCGAGGGTTCTCACAGTGTTCTACAGCAGCACCATCGAGAGCATACTGTCGGCCTGCATCACAGCCTGGTACGGCAACTCCACCGCCGCTGACCGCAAGGCACTACAAAGGGTGGTATGCTCAACCGAACGGACCATTGGGTGCACACTGCCTGCCCTCCATGACACCTAAAACACCAGGTGTCTCAGGCCAAAAAGATCATCAGGGACCTCAGCCACCCGAGCCACGGCCTGTTCTCCCCACTTCCATCATAGGATTATCATGGTTAAAACGAACAGACTGGCCAATAGCTTCTACCCCTAGACCATCAGGCTGCTGAATAGCCACCAATAGTCAGCTACCTGCTTCCCCTGTCCCCCTCCTAGCCCTTGGAAGTAGGGGATAAAATGTGCTCCCTTTTGGGTAGAAAAACACTGAGCTAGGGGTTGATTTGGAAGTCAGAATAGGGCCTACCTGGGGTGTGACAGCTGGATCAGGTCCAGCCTTTGTCTTCACACTATCCTGATGACCAGCAGAAGACCCATGTATCCCAGGCAACAAGGGAAGGGTCACTCGCTGGTCGTCAAGCCGATGACCCTGGGTGTTGGCCAACAGGTTAAAGAACCGGTCAGCATCTTGTCCTATCGGAAAGATGGAGAGAGAGATAAATTGAGTGGGAGGGAGGGAGAGAAAAAGGGGGAGGAGAGAGAGAGAAAGAGGGGAGGGAGAGAAGACAGAAAAATCAATACCAACTTTTCCAAGATGAATAGAAAGCACTACTGGCAGCTGTTTGTCTGTATATCTGCAATTTCAGTACAGCACCACCCTTAGCGGTGTCATAAAACCCCAGAAACATCCAGTTTTCAGGGATAAAGCATCTTCAACCTAGCTTCCTTTTCCCCTGAAAACCTGATGTGAGGACCCCGCAAGGGCTTTTCTTTAACGCCTGCTACATTAGGTTATTACAGTACTGACCTGAGGGTATAGTCGTGGAGTGTTTTGGGGTAGAGGGAGTGGTCCCGGTAGGGTTCAAGACGCAGTGCTGCTCTTCCATACGACTACCTCGGGTGTGACTCATCATGATGAGGAACTTGTCCTTCTCAGCTGGTGCTCCCTGTTGGACAATAACAAAGAGTTGAAGGAGAAAGATTAATTTCAATATGAACACATTACAGTAGATCAGGGCCCGTATTCATAGTCTCTTTTTTTACATTTATTTTAGGGGGGTAGATCAGCTTTAATATTGCAGATAGATTGTGGCTTCCGTCAATTGTCTGCATCATTTCCAAACCTCCATATATTTGTTTGTAAATATATACAGTACCAGTCAAAAGTTTGGACACACCTACTCATTCAAGGGTCATTCTTTATTTTTACTATTTTCTACATTTGTAGAATAATAGTGAAAACATCAAAACTATGAAATAACACATATGGAATCATGTAGTAACCAAAAAAGTGTTAAACAAATATATTTGAAATTTGAGATTCTTCAAAGTAGCCACCCTTTGCCTTAATGACAGCTTTGCACACTCTTGGCATTCTCTCAACCAGTTTCATGAGGTAGTCACCTGGAATGCATTTCAATTCACAGGTGTGCCTTGTTAAAAGTTAATTTGTAGAATTTCTTTCCTTCTTAATGCGTTTGAACTAATCAGTTGTGTTGTGACAAGGTAGGGGTGGTGTACAAAAGATAGCCCTATTTGGTAAAAGACCAAGTCCACATTATAGCAAGAACAGCTCAAATAAGCAAAGAGAACTGATAATTCATCATTACAGTACATCAGTCAATCCGGAAAATGTAGAGAATTGTGAAAGTTTCTGTAAGTGCAGTCGCATAAAACATCAAGCACTACGATGAAACTGGCTGTCATGAGGACCGCCACATGAAAGGAAGACCCAGAGTTACCTCTGCTACAAACTTTTGACTGGTACTGTATGTAAAATATCTATATTAAAAATAAAAAAAATCCTTTATTATCCCTCCCCTAATTGGAGTTATCTAATGGACAACAACTCTTAGGCTTCTACTTCCAACGTATACTGTACATACTATATACATTTCATACAGTCTCTTATAATAGGAGTGCTGATCTAGGATCAGTTTTGTCTTTTAGATCCTTATGAATAAGATTATATGTACTGGGGGAACCTGATTCTAGATCAGCATTCGTTCACTTTATAAATACAAGACCTGAGCCATACAGTCCACACCTTATGTATTTGGACAGTGAAGCTAAAACATTTTATTTGGTTCTATACTCCAGCTTTTTCTATTTGTGATCAAGTGTTTCATATGAGGAAACAGTACATAATGTCTCCTTTAATTTGAGGCTATTTTCATTCATATCTGTTTTACAGTTTAAAAATGAAAGCACTTTGTATCTAGTCCCCCAATGTGGAGAAGTCCGCTTCTATCGTAAATAGTATTTGAACCCAGGCAGGTCTGGCAGTAATATGAACATAGTTAGGTAGCTAGTGACATAACAGAGAATGACAGATGAATGTTCAGTACAATGAAACCTCTTGAACACAGTCATAAACCCATACAACCACATTCAATTTTTTCTTACAATTTTCAAAGGCATTCACGTTTTACATTGGCTGGCTATAAAAAATAACTAATTATTGTCATTTTATGTGTATCCTGATGTAAAATGAAACAAATAATTTAATAACTATGAATGACACTATGACATAACAGCAGGATACTGTTTCCTCCAATCTGTCTCCACTTCAGCAGCTGTCATCATCCAGAACGACCAGAGCCAAATCACAAGTCAAGTGTGGAAAAGTGGCACAACAACTACTTCAGGTGAGAGAACACACCGCGTAGGACTCAATATCTCTTACAGTAGTAATAGGAAATTCCAAATGGATTAAAAAGAGTATGATTTTCGAATAATGTTTTGCGAGGTTTGATATTGCCAGTACCAGTGCATAAGAAGCAGGTTGTGACTAGAGGGGATGCTTTTAAAGGATCACATAAGCCCTTAAGTATTAACCCCTCCCCATTAAGTGCTCCATCCGCTGCCACCCTCCATCCCTCTTCAATATCACCATCTGTGATCACAGATAAAATATATAATCCTCTAGACAGGATGATATTTTCGCTGTTGATAACATTCAGCTGACGTGGACATCATTAAAGCCATATCCATGTATGCATGTTGTTTGTGTTTTGTCGAGCGCACATCCTCATCATGTGAAGGGTTGGCGTTCAGGGTGACAGGTCAGAGGTCAGGGTTAGATCGTCTGTACAGAGGCTGACTGCAGGTCACAGACTTGTCTTGTCTTCAGTGTCATACTAAATTATCTTAACCAATAATTCCAGTCACTATTAAATAACATATACCGTATTTGAGTCCCACCCTGAACGAAACATTACTTTTACTTTTTTTTTAAAATTGTGTTTTCGCTGTAAAACACTTAAAAAATCTGAAATATTGGCTGGATTCACAAGATGTTTATCTTTCATTTGCTGTACACCATGTATTTTTCATAAATGTTTTATGATGACTATTTAGGTATTTCACGTTGCTCTCTGTAATTATTCTGGCTGCTTTGGTGATATTTTTGATGGTAGCTGCAATGTAAAACTATGATTTATACCTCAAATATGCACATTTTCGAACAAAACATAAATTTATTGTATAACATGTTATAAGACTGTCATCTGATGAAGTTGTTTCTTGGTTAGTGACTAATTATATCTCTATTTGGTCGGTTTTGTGATAGCTACCTATGCGGTAGAAAAATTGTGAAAATATGCGGTTGAGTCTTTTGCTATTGTGGTTAGCTAATAGAAATACATATTGTGTTTTCGCTGTAAAACATTTTAAAAATCGGAAATGATGGCTGGATTCACAAGATGTTTATCTTTCATTTGCTGTATTGGACTTGTGATTTCATGAAAATTATATTATATGATAACCCAGTCACTATGCTAGTCAGCTTTTTTGATGAGGATGCTCCCGGATCCGGGATGGGTAGCAATGAAAGGTTAATGAAGCCTTTATAAGCCTGCATAGATGCTTCACTCAGAACCAGATACCGGTGTCATTTCAGCCATTGATAAAGAACATACAGTATATGGGGGGACTATTTAGGTCCCACTTCAAACTACACCAAATTTGTAAGGCTTACTGAAGCATTCATAAGACTTTTATAAGGCATACATATGATATATATGCCTTTTAGCAGACGCTTTTATCCAGTGACTTACAGTCGTGCATCTTACGGACGGGTGGTCCTGGGAATCAAACCCACTCTCCTGGCATTGAAAGCACCATGCTCTCTACCAGCTGAGCTACAGTGGACCTTAGCAAATGCCAGATGCAACACCAGATGAAGCGGCCTGTTATATCACCATTATCTAATATGAAACGCTATAAATGACTTGTGAAGCATCCATGTGGTGTTTTTGCTCAAAGTCTATACACATTAAAACACGTTTATTTTTTAAGTGGGACAATTTTTTTATTTTATTTAGACTGACACATAATGCAGTATTAAGAAGTGAGGATAAGGATGCATAAGTAAATAAGCTCAGTGCCATAAAGTCTCCAATTCTAAACAGGCTGGTGGTCAATATCAATTACATTAAACAAAGACCTTCAGCATCGATTGTGAAAACCATAGAAATTAGAATACATGCTACAATACATAACTCATGCTTGATTGCCATATAAATGGACATTAGAATTCATGTATACAATCAAAATAGGGACAGTTTCCCAGACACAGATTATTTTTAGTCCAGGACTAGGCATAATCTAAACTGAAAGTGTTTTTCCAGGCTTAATCTGCACCCGGTACCCAGACTAGTACTATGTTGATTTCTCCTGGCTTCAACACCAGGGATTCTCTTGGCATTCTCATGGCAGCTAGAACATATGACAAAGAGTAAAATGTATGCATTTTGTTTATTCATAATTTGGACTAAAATACAAAGACATCAAAGGCCCTAACAACCACACATCATCCCTTCCTTTATAAAACCTATATTATTATGAAAGTGCATGATTTCAGAGAAAGACACTACAGTAGTAAAGACATTCAGACAGATGAAAAGAATAAATGTAACTCGGGAAAGGCACACAAGTATTTAATGGTCCCAACACAGGTTACATCTCAATAGTCTAAAGAGGCCACTGCTCTTTATATCCTTTCGGACAAAAGGAGAGGAAGCCACTTTAGAACGTTGATATGCAGCCCCATATTTGTAACTCAATTACAGTAGAAGACACAGGTTCAAATAATCTTCATAATATAAGGACTGTTTTAATGAAATATTCAGAGCAAACAATGTCCATCACAGCATTACATTAATACGTATGTACATCATTTGTTTTAATTCAAGCATAATTCAAATAAGAAAATTCAATAAAATATGGAGAATCATAAGATACATTCCTTTAATGATGACTACATCTTAAAAAAGGCACTTTGCTTTAGTCATCTCAAACCCTGCAACAGACGAGTACACAAGCATCTCATGATGAACCCCTCCGTTAACAGCAGACCTGGGTTCAAATAGTATTTGTTTTATTTTTAACTGTGCTTAATTGAACTTGTCTAACCCAATAGAACCACTGGAATAGTCCTAAAAAGTGCAAACTGCAAATCCCACTGATCTGGCACTCCCGGCAGGCTTAATCAAAACAAGCGCAATTTGAATCCAGGTTTGTGTTCAGAGACATTCTCCCAGCAAACTCAGACCAGCTCCCTTCCAGGCCTGAGGAGAGAAGGGAGGGTTATATCTAGCTTTCAGGAGTTTAAACCAGGTCCAGCTTCTTCAGGTCATTTAGGAAGCTGGTGGGAGTGACAATGTGAGACGAACCTATAGAGGGGAGGGGAAACGAAAAACAGGAATATCAATACTAATTATATAGCGCTTTTCTGAAACCCAAAGACGCTTACATTCATTGTGAAGATTCGTGATGAAAATGTATGGAGAGAGACAGACTCAGCGGCGCATTTACCGGACATGAAAAAAAACATGCTGGGGGATATACAGTGCCTTCGGAAAGTATTGACTTTCCCCACATTTTGTTGTTACAGCCTGAATTCAGAGATTTGTCGTCACTGGCCTACACACACACACACACACAATACTCCATCATGTCAATGTGGAATTGTTTTTTGAAATGCTTACAAATTAACAAAAACATTTAAGCTGAAATGTCTTGAGTCAAGTATTCAACCCCTTTGTTATGGAAAGCCTAAATAAGTTCAGGAGTAAAAATGTGCTATACAAGTCACACAATAAGTTGCATGGACTCACTCTGTGTGCAATAATTGTGTTTAACATGATTTTTGAATGACTACCTCATCTCTGTACCTCACACATACAATTATCTTTAAAGTCCCTCATTCGAGCAGTGAATTTCAAACACAGATTCAACCAAAATGACCAGGGAAGTTTCCCAATGCCTTGAAAAAAAAAGCAGACATTGAATAATATCCCTTTGAGTATGGTGAAGTTATTAATAACACTTCGGATGGTGTATCAATACACCCAGTCACTACAAAGATAAAGGCGTCCTTCCTAACTCAGTTGCCGCAGAGGAAGGAAACCGCTCAGGAATTTCACCATGAGGCCAATTGTGACTAAAACACAGTCAGCATGCCAACTGCACGCTCCTTCAAAACTTGAGACATCTGTGGCATTGTGTTGTGACACAAAACTGCACATTATAGTGGCATGTTATTGTCCCAAGCACAAGGCGCTCCTGTGTAATGATCATGCTGTTTAATCAGCTTCTTGATTTGCCACACCTGTCAGGTGGATGGATTATCTTGGCAAAGGAGAAATGCTCACTAAAAGGGATGTAAACAAATTTGTGCACAAAATGTAAGCGAAATAAGCTTTTTGTGCATATGAAACATTTCTGGGATCTTCTATTTCAACTCATGAAATATGGGACCAACACTTTACATGTTGCGTTTAGATTTTTGTTCAGTATAGTTGCTCCAAAATACTAACCTAATTGACAGAGTGAAAAGAAGGAAGCCTGTACAGAATACAAATATTCAAAATCATGCATCCTGTTTACAACGAGGCACTAAAGTAATGCTGCAAAAAATGTGGCAAAGCAATTCACTTTTTGTCTTGAATATAGTGTTGTTTGGGGAAAATCCAATACAACACATTAAGAAGTACCACTCTCCATATTTTCAAGCATAGTTGTGGCTGCATCATGTTATGGGTATTGCTTGCAATAGTTCAGGACTGGGGAGTCTCTCAGAATAAAAAAGAAACAGAATGGAGCTAACAGGAGGCAAAATCCTAGTGTAAAACCTGGTTCAGTCTGTTTCAACTTGACAGCAGGACAATAACCTAAAACACAAGGGATAATCTACACTGGAGTTGCTTACCAAGACAGTGAATGTTTCTGAGTGGCCGAGTTACAGTTTTGACTTAAATCTACTTGAAACTCTATGGCAAGACCTGAAAATGGTTGTTGAGCAATGATCAACAACCAATTTGACAGGACTTAAAGGATTTAGAAAATAATAAGTGGACAAATGTTGCACAATCCAGGTATAGAAAGCTCTTAGAGACTTACCCAGAGGTGTAAGGTGCTTCTTCAAAGTATTGACTCAGGGGTGTGAATACTTACATAAATTTGATATTTCTAGACATTTCACTTTCAATACATTTGCAAAAATGTCTGAAAACGTGGTTTTCACCTTGTGATTATGGGGTATTGTGTCCAGAGAAAAAAAATCCATGTAATCTATTCAGGCTGTAACACAACAAAATGTGGAATAAATTAAGGGGTGTGAATACTTTCTGAAGGCACTGTAGGATCTTTTCGCGCCACCAGCAGGGAAATTCCAAACGAGGGTACATGGTGTGTCGTCATTGTAAATAAAATAAAAATACAAACGTGTACACTTAAGTTTGAGTCCAACTATTGTGTTCCTTACCAATCAGGACCTCCCATTTTCCGTCGGTAGCTCGAGTGACCTCGTAGGCGGAGCGCATCTCGGAGTGGGACACGCCTCCGATCATGAAGATGATGAGCCGAGGGCCGGAACGATACTCCGTTGGAGACTTGTTCTTGTGCCATTGTCCGAACCGCGCACTACTGCAGTATGATACAAACATAATAAAACATGTACATTTCTAATTATGTAGAAATTATTTGCTGGGGTAAAATAAAACATCAGTGGTGGCTGGTGGCACTTTAAATGGAGAGGGTGGGTTTATAGTAAATGGCTCGAACGGGATACATGGAACGATATCAAACACAGTGTTTTTAATGTGTTTGATAAAATTCCATTCACGCCACTCACCAGCCTCCTGTGATGTACTGTACATTAGTAATTATGTAGTTATCCAACGATCATAATTATATATCCATTACCAACAATTATCGATCTTAAATCAATACATGGTTATGGTGTAAATTATCACACTATATTTTTTGATTATATAATAGATACCGTGGGTGGTGTAAAGCCTCAAGATAATATGATTTGGCAAGATGGCTGGCCATGGTTAATGCACAGAATTAAATAGAACATAGTATATTATAACTCAAAAATAAAGTTATTCTAAGTCTATTATATGTATGGGATAATCAACGAGAGGCTGTAGATGTACTATGTGAATAATCCAAGATGCAGGGGTGCGATGGGGATATATTAAATATGACCTACACATTCAAGGGTTTTTATTTAATTTTGACTATTTTCTACATTGTAGAATAATAGTGAAAACATCAAAACCATGAAATAACACATATGTAATCATGCAGTAACCAAAAATGTGCTATATATATTTTATATTTGAGATTCTTCAAAGTAGCCACCCTTTGCCTTGATGACAACTTTGCACACTCTTGGCATTCTCTCAACCAGTTTCATGAGGTAGTCACCTGGAATGCATTTCAATTAACAGGTGTGCCCTGTTAAAAGTTAATTTGTAGAATTTCTTTCCTTCTTAATGCATTTAAGCAAATTAGTCGTTTTATGACAAGATAGGGGTGGTATACAGAAGATAGCCCTATTTGGTAAAAGACCAAGTCTATATTATGGCAAGAACAGCTCAAATAAGCAAAGAGAAACGACAGTCCATCATTACTTTAAGACATGGGTCAGTCAATCTGGAAAATTTCAAATACTTTTACATTTTCTTCAAGTGCAGTCACAGAAACCATCAAGCGCTATGATGGAACTGGCTCTTGTGAGGACAGCCACAGGAAAGGAAGACCCAGAGTTACCTCTGCTGCAGAGGATAAGATCATTAGAGTTACCAGCCTCAGAAGTGGCAGCCCAAATAAATGCTTCAGAGTTCAAGTAACAGACATCTCAACATCAACTGTTCAGAGGAGACTGCGTGAATCAGGCCTTCATGGTTGAATTGTTGCGAAGAAACCACTACTAAAGGACACCAATAATAAAGAAGAGACTTGCTTGGGCCAAGAAACACGAGCAATGGACATTAGACCAGTAGAAATCTGTCCTTTGGTCTGATGAGTCTAAATTTGAGATTTTTGGATCCAACCCCCGTGTCTTTGTGAGATGCAGAGTTGGTGAAAGGATGATCTCCACAAGTGTGGTTCCCACTGTGAAGCATGGAGGAGGTGTGATGGTGCTTTGCTGGTGACAAGGTCAGTGATTTATTTAGAATTCAAGACACACTTAACAAGCATGGCTACCACAGCATTATGCAGCGAAACACCATCCAATCTGGTTTGCGCTTAGTGGGACTATCATTTGTTTTTCAACAGGACAATGACCCAACACATCTCCAGGCTGTGTAAGGGATATTTGACCAATGAGGGGAGTGATGAACCTGGCCTTCACAATCACCCCTCAACCCAATTGAGATGGTTTTGGATGAGTCGGACCGCAGAGTGAAGGAAAAGCAGCCAACAAGTGCTCAGCATATGTGGGAACTCCTTCAAGACTGTTAGAAAAGCATTCCAGGTGAAGTTGGTTGAGAGAATGCCAAGAGTGTGCAAAGCTTTCATCAAGGCAAAGGGTGGCTACTTTGAAGAATCTCAAATATGAAATATATTTCGATTTGTTTAACACTTTTTTGGCTACTACTTGATTCCATATGTGTCATTTCATAGTTTGATGTCTTCACTATTATTCTACAATGTAGAATGAGTATGGGTCTGGTACTGTAGGCTAATGCACAACATCAGTGGGACGAGAACAAAAGCACAGGGTATATAGTTATAAAGCTAAAAGAACAGCTGCCGGATGTTGACATGTTTAAAGTTACATCCCCAGATGTGAACATGTTTGTATTCCATTAAGCTGTTGATGTCCTTGCTATATAACATATTTTTTTCATGGGTGCGTCCCAAATGGGACCCCATTTTACATTGTATTCTACTTTTGACCAATGCCCCATGGGCCCTGGTCCAAAGTAGTGCACTATAAAAGGGAATAGAGTGCCATTTAGGACACACCCATGATGATACGTCTGTGTGTGTGTATATAAAGATTTTATCAAGAATTTAAACCCTGCCCTCAAGAAGAGCTTTGCTCTGAACAAGGAAGTCTGTGTATATCCCAAATGGCACCCTATTCTCTATATGGTGCACAACTTTCAACCAGGGCTCTGGTCAAAAGTAGTGCACCATATAGGGAATAAGGTGCCATTTGGGACACCACTGCATTGTGTAAATTAATTAGCAAACACACAGATTACCAAGCCCGGGAGTGCCTTCAGATGAGCTTTTATAAAGTGCATTCGGAAAGTATTCAGACCTTGACTTTTTCCACATTTTGTTACGCTACAGCCTTATTCTAAAATGGATGAAATTGTTATTTACACACACACACACACACACACACACACACACACACACAATACCATACAAGTACAAAGCAAAAACAGTTTAGAAATGTTAGCAAACGTATAAAAAAAAAAAAACGGAACTATCATATTTACACAAGTATCTAGAGATGTTAGATCGGGTTCAAGTCCGGGCTGGAACACTCAAGCACATTCAGAGACTGGTCCTGAAGCCACTCCTATGTTGTCTTGGCTGTGTGCTTAGTGTCGTTGTCCTGTTGGAAGGTGAACCGTCCCCCCAGTCTGAGGTCCTGAGCACTCTGGAGCAGGTTTACGTCAACGATCTCTCTGTACTTTGCTCAGTTCATCTTTCCCTCGATCCTGACTAGTCTCCCAGTCCCTGCCACTGAAAAACATCCCCACACCATGATGCTGCCACCACCATGCTTCACCTTTGGGATGGTGCCAGGTTTCCTCCAGCCGTGACACTTGGCATTCAGGCCAAATAGTTCAATCTTGGTTTCATCAGACCAGAGAATCTTGTTTCTCTTGGTGTGTGTCCTTTAGGTGCCTTTTGGCAAACTCCAAGCGGGCTGACATGTGCCTTTTACTGAGGAGTGTCTTCCGTCTGACCACTCTACCATAAAGACCAGATTGGTGGAGTGCTGCAGAGATGGTTGTCCTTTTGGAAGGTTCTCCCATCTACACAGAGGAACTCTGGAGCTCTGTCAGAATGACCATCGGGTTTTTGGTCACCCTTCTCCCCCGATTGCTCAGTTTGGCCAGGTGGCCAGCTCTAAGAAGAGTCTTGGTGGTTCCAAACTTCTTCCATTTAAGAATGATGGAGGCCACAGTACTCTTGGGGACCTTCAATGCTGCAGATCATTTTTGGTACACTTCCCCAGGTCCTGTCTCAGAGCTCTATGGACAATTCCTTCAACTTCATGGCTTGGTTTTTCCTCTGACATGCACTGTGTATATATAGACAGGTGTGTGCCTTTCCATATCATGTCCAATCAATCGAATTTACCACAGGTGGACTCCAATCAAGTTGTAGAAACATCTCAAGGATGATCAATGGAAACAGGATGCACCTGAGCTCAATTTCAAGTCTCATAGTAAAGGGTCTGAATACTTATGTAAATAATTGTTTTACAAAAAAATATATATATAAATTAGCAAACATTTAGAAAAACCTGGTTTTGCTTTGTCCTTATGGGGTATTGTGTGTAGATTGATGAGGAAAATGTTTTGATTAATATTGGGGTGGCAGGTAGCCTAGTGGTTAGAGCGTTGGACTAATAACCGAAAGGTTGCTAGATCGAATCCCCGAGCTGACAAGGGAAAAATATGTCATTCTGCCCCTGAACAAGGCAGTTAACCCACTGTTCCTAGGCAAGTCATTGAAAATACAAATTTGTTCTCAACTGACTTGCCTAGTTAAATAAAGGAAAACATATATATACATATTAAATTAAGGCTGTAACGTAACAAAATGTGGAAAAAGTCAAGGGGTCTGAATACTTGCTGAATGCACTGTACAACATGAACAAGCTATATCAACAAACTAAAAATAGAATAACTCCTGGTAGATTATTCACAGGCTGTCTAATGGCAGCTTGGATCAACTAACTTTTCACCTCTCCAGCCCACTTAACTACGCCAAAGCTCTATTTTAAAGATTAAATCTGAGATTAAAGTGTTAACGTATGTGACCCTGGTTATCCATCTGCCTCCGATAAGGCCATGCCCCTTCTCTGTCCCCAGACCGGCTCCACCCCTCCCCCCCGTGGTGTATAGAGTATACACACCTGACAGTCGTCTGCATGGTGTTGATGGGGGCAGGCTCAGAGATGAATGGCCACTGCTTCCGGTCCAGCTTGTCCTCTATGGCATTCTGGAAAAATAGACAGACATGGTTGGTCAGACTTGGAATTTTTGGATGACAGTAATTGGCTAGTCAAATGCCTCACAATAGTCCCAGTCGGTATTCATGTAATAAGGAATTCCTCTCGACCACGCCCACAAGTTGGGGAAAACCAACATTATTTCCTGTTGATCCACATTGTAAGAGGCGACTTCATCATAGATTTTTTGTTGTTATACAGAAACAACAAAACATGCAGAAAAGCTGCTGTGTTGTTCAATGTACATGTAGCCAGGTCAAAAATACTGACCTATGGTTTGCAGGGCTCCCACATTGGGAAACAGAGCCTGTGAGAAGAGCCCTGTGGCTTCAGGCTATTCGGTGTGGGAGAGTGAGAAATGGGGGGCGCGGTGTCCAAGTAGAGTACACGTAACTATGTGTGTGGAAAACATCATCACAGGTAAGACATTTAACTTGTTTAGTACAGTCCGTTTGGAACTCTACTCTCTACTCACTACTCGTATAGTCCATTTGTTTGTGTTGTTGGTCTTGGCTAGCTTAATGTTCCGGTCGGTAGGTAGCACTCACTCAAGTGGCTGCTAGCTAGCATCGTCATGACAGAAAAGGGGGATCTGGGAAGCCTAAACGTTTTTCTAAGTCGTGAGAAGGCCAGAGAGCAGGCAATGTTGAAAAGTAATCTTTATACATGTACTTTTCTTAAAATGTAGTTTTGTAATTGACTAAAACAAGGGAATTGTGGTTGAAAAAGGTCAAGTTTTTGCTGTGAGCCACTGGGGTAAGCACAGGTTGTCTTCCCCACAGACGGGCAGGGTCGTGCCTCTCTATCTAATACCGACTGGGTCTATATCAGGAAGCCATTGCGAGTGTACCCATGAGTTTACCAGTCAATTTGCCAGGGTTATAGGTTCCAAGCCACTTCTATTCATTCTATTTCTATGTGTGCTGCTACATTGTGGGCGGTGTTTTTGTTGCTTGTTTCAACAAGGATCAACAAAGTTTAATCACTTTGTTTAGAGTCCATGTTACCGCCGAAACGGACTCAACTGCACTAATGGCCGACCGTCCTGTCGTCAGTCAGCTGTTGACGGCTCCACCTGTACCCAAATACCTGAGACCCGATCCAGAATTCAAAAAAATGTCACGGGTCTTATCTGATATTATTGTCAAGGGTATATGGGGCTGCTGGAAGCCTAGTGGTTAGAGCGTTGGGCCAGTAACCGAAAGGTTTCTAGATCGAATCCCCGAGCTGACAAGGTAAAAATCTGTCGTTCTGCCCCTGAACAAGGCAGTTAGCCCACTGTTCCTAGGCAGTCATTCTAAATAAGAATGTTTTCTTAACTGACTTGCCTAGTTAAATAAAATACATAGCACGAGTCTGCTTGGTGATCCTCCCTTACTCTCACAGTACACAAACAGTACGGTCCCTGCTAGAGCAGCACCTCTCTCTCTCTCATGCTTTATCAGCTCCGGTTAATAAAAAAAATCTTAAAAATGTACTTTTCTGCTGCTTCCTGCACTCGGATCGGACCTGGATCTGACCAAGTCTATATGGAACGGGTCTAGTTGTCCCGGGTCAGTTCGTGAAAGGGTCTCTATATATATATATATATATATATTTTTTTTTAAATGTATGTACGCATATCGGGTCTGGGTGGGAAAGCCCAGGCCCATTTCAAAGCAGGTCCAACTTCCTCAAACCACACTGTCTATCCTTCTCCTCCTCCATACCTCCATCACGTCTTTGATGGTGGGTGTCCATCGGGAGAGCTGGTACGTGCTCTCCTTGCGCTCTTTCTTCTCAGGCAGTGTTTTCCCTGCATTGAGAGCCTGAAACACAACATTTCACATCCTTCAAAATATAACAAGCGGAAAAAAGGCTTCACTGTAAAGAGAGGCATTTGTTCAGCCCAAAAACGTGAGAGAGAGAGAGTGGCGGAGAGACCGGAGAGACAGAGCCCTACTGACCCCAGCGATGACAGGACAGCCCAGGTGCTGTAGGTTGGTGATGATGTTGCTGTTTGCCTGCACGTTGGCATGCTGGATTAACTTGGTCAGGTTCTCCTCTCCAATGCCTGTGTGTGAGGAGACCACCGTTATACAGAGTAGAGCTGGAAAACGTGATGAGTGACGACTCATCAAGTTAGCCTAATCAAAACTGCTTCCTTAGCTAGCCTGTTGTCATCCCCCGAGTATCAACAGTAACCACATCATATATCCTTAGAGAGACCATCATTATTTACAGAGTAGAGCCAAGCGCTCAACTTAAAGACCACCATCTGCTCCTCAGGCCAACATCCACAAATATATACACACACACACCAAAGAAATGTGATCAAGTCAATTGATCTTATAGAGCTGTTCAGGAAAACTACCATTTCATTTCAATAGCAGTCAGGTGGAGAGTACGGTGTCCTATCATATTAGAAACACTCATATTGCTGTACCTGCTGTGTGTGTGTGTGTGTGTGTGTGTGTGTGTGTCTTGACCATGCATTGACAGAAAGCAGACACATTGGGATCATGCAGCCAGAGCCATTCTGTTGACCTACCCTTCTTCTTGTGGAAGACATAGAGCAGTATGATGCGGATCTTGTCATAGGGGTCGATGTCGGTGTTGAGGAGTACAGGGACGATGCTCTTCATGGCATCCTTCAGGGGTTCCCCATCTACATCAGTCCCCATGGCCAGGTCCTGGGAAACATACGGGGGAAAACAACAAATCGACAACACCACTCAGAGAATGATGCATTTAGGTCCCCCCCCCATCTGCATCAGTCACACATCAGTGCATTAACACTGCAGATCCTAGTCCCACAATCAGACCCAGATTACCTCACTCCTGGACATGCTGGGTACGTCTCAAATGATCCACCACTAAACCTACCATGTTAAAGACTAGGAAACAAACCCGAGCGGCGCTATTAGAATCATTAAGATCAAAACAATGCATGCTCTCCTCCCTATGTTTTAGATGTGGCTCAGATGAAGGAACATTCCTCCATTCCACTTGGCAGTGTTCAAAACTACACGGTTTCTGGCAGGGGGTATGCGATACCATATCCTCAATTCACGGGGTTGCATTCCCTTTAGACCCGGAGGTCTGTCTACTGGGCAACTTTACTAACTCCAATCTTAGGCAAAGCCATACTATAAAGCTAACAGAAATATTGCTAGCGATTGCCAAGAAATGTATTGCCTTGAAATGGAAATTGGATTCCTCCCTGCCAGTTACAATGTGGCTATCGGAAGTTAATAGTTGTATCCCACTGGAGAAAATCACTTACTGCTTGAGGAATAAGTTAGACATTTTACAGAATTTGGCAACCTTTTGACTATATAGAGAATCTCCCCCCACATCACATTGATTGAATCTCTATATAATCCTTATATAATGTTTCACACGTAATGTATAATATGTAGCCTACGGCAGGTGACCATATGATCCAATGTCTCATTATAAAAAAATGTATTGTATGTTTGTATATATAATTATATATATATATTTTTTTTTTACTCTCGTCTGTTACTGTCACTTTGTCCTATTGTTGTCTAATATCTTTTCTCTTTTGTTTTGAATGTTCTTAAATTGGAAAATGGAAAAATAAAATATAAAAAAACAAACAATGCATGCATCCCAAATGGAACGCTATTAGTAATGCACTAAATAGGGACTCGGGTGCCATTTGGCACGGGGTAAATGTGTTGAGGGAGAAAGTAGGAGCTGTTCTGGGAACCAGGAAGGGAAAGGGGTTCTAGTCTGAGATGTACGATGTCTTATGGTGTAAGATTTCTGGATGGATGTAGTAATAACAGCCTGGCAACATTAATGGTCTTTAAAAGACTAGGTATGACATGACAACAGCTTCCTGTGCATTACTGTAGGTTCAGAGAGGGACACTTGATAGAGATGTGCGACACGTCTCGTCTCAAGCCCTTTACACAACATTAGTGAAGTGGATGCCCACTAGGACGCCAGACAGCGTCACACTATGGTAGCGTGTCAAATGGCACCCTATTCCCTAAATAGTGCACTACTTGTGATCAGATCCCTATGGGTCTTAGTCAAAAGTAGTGCACTATATAGAGTATAGGGTGCCATTTGGGACTTCTGTTTTGTAGCAACACTGACCTGTTCCACCTCACATAGCTTGTCCACCGAGGCTTTGAATTTCTTCATGCAGGCCTCAGCCAGGTGCAGGTGAGTGGAGTACTGCAAATCAAAAGAAATACATTACTTATTAACTTCTAAAAGTTGATGTCATCACAAAACACTATCATGATACTCCACTTTGTTGTTACAGCCTAAATTCAAAATGGATTAAATTGCAGTTCTCACCCATCTACACACTACCCCATAATGACACAATCAAAATGTTTTTAAGAACTGTTTAATTTTGGAGGGAAAATTAAATACATTCACACCCGAGTCAATACTTTGTAGAAGCACCTTTAGCAGTGATTATAGAGCTCTGAGTCTTTCTGGGTAAGTCTCAAAGAGCTTTCCACACATGGATTGCGCAACATTTGCCCATTCTTTTCTAAATTCTTTAAGTCCTGTCAAATTGATTGTTGATCATTGCTAGACAACCATTTTCAGGTCTTAACATAGATTTTCAAGTAGATTTAAGTCAAAACTGGAACTCAGCCACTCAGGAACATTCACTGTCTTCTTGGTAAGCAACTCCTGTGTAGATTTGGACTTGTGTTTTAGGTTATTGTTCTGCTGAAAGGTGAATTCATCTACCAGTGTCTCGTGGAAAGCAGACCAAACCAGCTTTTCCTCTAGGATTTTGCCTGTGCTTAGCACCATTCCATTAATTTTTTTATCCTGAAAAATTCCACAGTCCTTAAAGATGTGGCAGGTAGCCTAGTGGTTACAGCGTTGGACTAGTAACCGAAAGATTGCTGAATCGAATCACCGAGCTGACAAGGCAAAAATCTGTCGTTCTGCCCCTAAATAAGGCAGTTAACCCAATGTTCCCCAGTAGGCAGTCATTGTAAATACGAATTTGTTCTTAACTGACTTGCCTAGTTAAATAAAGGTTACACACAAAGATTACAAGCATACCCATAACATGATGCAGCCACCACTATGCTTGAAAATATGGAGAGTGGTACTCACTAATGTTTTATATTGTATTTTCCCCAAACATAACACTTTGTATTCAGGACAAAAAGGTAATTGGTTTGCCAATTTTTTTGCAGTAATAATTTACTGTCTTGTTCCAAACAGGATGCATGTTTTGGAATATTTTTATTCTGTACAGGCTTCCTTCATTTCACTCGGTCAATTAGGTTAGTATAGTGGAGTTAACTACAATGTTGTTGATCCATCCCTAGTTTTCCTATAACAGCCATTAAACTCTGTAACATGGTGAAATCTCTGAGCAGTTTCCTTCCTCTCCGGCAACTGAGTTAGAAAGGACGCCTGTATGTTAATTAATTAATAAACACCATGCTCAAAGGGATATTCAGTGTCTGTATTTTTATTAACCCATCTACCAATAGGTGGCCATTCTTATGCAAGGCATTGGATAACTTCCCTGATCTTTGTGGTTGAATCTGTGTTTGAAATTCACTGCTCGACTGATAATTGTATGTGTGAGGTACAGAGATGAGGTAGTCATTCAAAAATCATGATAAACACCATTACACACAGTGAATCCATGCAACTTATTATGTGACTTAAGCAAATGTTTACTCCTGAACGTATTTAGGCTTGCCATAACCAAAGGGTTGAATTCTTATTGACTTAAGACATTTCAGCTTCCATTATTAAGTAATTTGTAAAAGTTTCTAAAAAACATAATTCCACTTTGACATTGTGGTATTGTGTGTAGGCCAGTGACCCCAGAAAATCTCAATTTAATTCATTTTAAATTCAGGCTGTAACACAATTTTTTGGGGAAAAAGTCAAGGAGCGTGAATACTTTCTGAAGGCACAGTAGAATGAAAAAATGTATTGGGCATGCATTATAAGTGGCCTGCTACACCGGATGCGCAACATTTGCAGAGGGTAATACGCTCCTATTAATTTCAATTAAATCAGGCTCACGCCCCTTGAGTGTAAAATGCACTTTATTTTTTTATTTTTGCGTGCAGCTCACTCCTGAGAACAATAGGATAAAGTAACTTGCACTAAGCTTTCAGCGTAGCAGGTAAAAATCCTACTGTCTGCTAGTATGGACATTGGAACACGGCCCGTGTCTTTGCCAAATGTGAATAGAACATGTGTTGACATTTAGGCTGACAGTATGTGATCACTGGAGAGACATGAATGCCAGCCTCAACCAATCAACTGATTTTTAGATGGAAAGACAAGGAATACCCACCAAGCTGAGCTCCTTCTGGTACTGTGGCATCTTCTTAAGCATCTGAGACAGGTCTTTGATGTTGGCCTTATCAGTGGACATCCTCTTGCTCTCGCAGAACACACGCAGCAGCTCCGTCACTTTCCTGAAACACGAACAAAGAGCATCAACATCTGAACCCAGCGCTGGCTTCAATTCAGTGTTCAATTCAAGAAAGAGAATTCATGATATGAATTTTCACAATTCACTTCCTGAATACAACACTCGTAACTTACCTCCATCAACTCTGGATCATGTCATCTCTTATTAGTTGAGGTTAGATGAATTAAAAACACTAGTCGTATGTGATCTTGATGAGCGTGTGTCTTACTTGGTGACGTCGGCTATGTGCATGTGTCTCAGCTGGACCCACAGATCATCGTCTTCGTCCAGGAGAACCTCCTTCTCCTTCGAGTCCCCGATCCCAGTCGTCTGATATCTACAACACACAATAACACAGGGATCGTTTGATAACTAGAACACACAAAATAACAACCGTTATACAGGGATAACAGATACCTTCTTCTACTCATGGTATGATATGTAACTATACATTAGTACTATATATAGCTACATTAAAAAAAAATAATAATAATAATATGGTGGGAGAAAGGTTATACTCCTAACCTGTAAAACGACTAACCAAAATGCAAAACTGACCCTTAACCTTAAGCTAATCTTAACCAATTCTGAAATGAAGTATCGTTTTGCAGGTCAGGAGTGTCTGTATAGCATTTTCCATATGGTCATCATGGGCCTTGGTCAAAAGTAGTGCAGTATATTGGGAACAGGTTGCCAAACTAAGCCTACTTGTAGATGTCCTGTTTGATGTCCAAAAGGTCATAGACCATGGCCTGGAAAGTCAGCTCATGAAGAATGGGAGAGATAGGGTCAAAGCCACGGTCCACAATCAACAGCTGTGACCTGGCCTTGTCAGGACCCTGAAAACGCATGAGACATCTCATGTCAGGGCAAGAAATTATACCTAAAAATGTCACTTTTTAATTACCAGTTAACTCCTTCAATGCAGACAGGGCATATTGTTATATATCAAATATATTGTCTCTAGCTATACAATAGAATGTCAGGAATGCTTTTGGGTAACAGGATTTACCAACAAGTCACCTACTCAGTGCCACCATCAGACTTGACCACATTCAGAAGAGTTTTTTTTACGCCAGCCTTTCACACATTCAATTTTTTCTAAAAGTACAACCACAAAAAACAAGAAAATATCTCTGCCATGTGTATTCTAATACCCTTTTCACACTGTACTGCGCTGGCCTGCTTATGCACACACCACAGTGGATATTTTGTTGTGAAAAACACATATCCGAGCCAGCACAGTACGGTTCTGATAGTGTGAAAATGGTATTACTGTGCTGGGTACTGAGGCAGAGAGACCATGGAGAAGATAACAGCAGAAAGGTAAATTATATCAAATGAATACATGCCTTCAGAAGTCCAACACAGGCTTAAGGAAATGCCAGCTAGGAAAGACAGAAAAGGAGAGAAAAGTAGCCGAGCAACAGAGAGTGTGAAATATAACTTACAGGAAATCAAGTGAGAAAGTAGAAGTAGCTATGAGAGACTCCGATAGATGTAACACTTTCAAAAGGCTTCAATAATCATAGCATAAGCCTAGTATCATAAAGACAAAGCATTTGATGGTGCCCGATAGAAGTCATTCAATGCAGTGTATTTTCAGGGAGTGAACGGTCATTGAGCCAAGCAGACATGGTACTATTAGTACTGTAAAGAAGTGTTGTGTATTGCGAGAGGTGGTGAGGCGTTGGGGTCTCCTCTCCTCACCTCTCCCATGCTGGGGTTGTCTGCTTTATGGGCGTTCAGACGCTGATACACCTCCTCAGCCAGTCTGGCATTCTCCTCAGGACCGCTATGGTAGAGGGAGGGAGAGAACGAGAGAGAGAGGGGTGACTTGCGACTGAACTAGCACAGACACAGATGTGCAAAAAGACCATTGAAGACAGGCTCTGTATGCAAGACATGTGTGATGAGCTTTGAAAAAGACATTGAAAAGTGTCAATTCGCGATCCATTTGGGGTGTTGCTACCTTCGTCCACTATTGGAGGACTAAAAGTATCCATTTACTCAGATGAACATCCAATTCCCACTGAAACCTCTGGTAGCACTTGTATGCCTGTATTTATGAGACCTGTCTGTAAGTTAGGGTATGGTGTGTATAGGTACCTGCGGTAGCGGATGGCAGGGTACTCCTTCAGGGTGTCACAGAGGGTGGCGATCTGCTCTGCCAGAGTCTCCATCATTCTGTCTTTATTCCCCTCTCCAACTGGACTGTAGAACGAGTGCAGGGAGCTGGGATCGTCCAGGGAAAATACCTAGAATAGAGAAGGGAGAGGAATGGCGTGAGGGAGAGAGAGCGAGAGACGACAATTACTGGGCATTTTCACTGGATACTCCTTAGAGCGATCAAACTACCAGAAAATGTGTTGTTTTCAATGGGAGGCGGCAATATGAGACTTTTGCCAATTTGGCCATGCGACCAGAGTTGAGCAAAGTTCAAAGAAGGTGCTGTAGGGTAGGTAGGTACCCACCTGGGACTCATATGGCAGGAAAGCCACGTTGATCTCCTTCAGAGTCTTGATGACTCTGGCAACTCTGGACCTCCCAATCTCAGCAAAAAGAGCATCTGGGCAGTCTGCATGATAGGTGATTGTCACAAAACCAACAGTTATTTTGTATTATTAAACAAAATATTCCTGCTTTTTGTCATTTTGCGAGGTTAATCTCAATTAGATTTAGAATCTCCTTTCAAGAGAGACATGACCAGAAGGATACCACATTTTTTTGTATCAGACAAGGGAAGAGTACATTTTTGAAGTTTTTATAACACTTTAAAACAAATGGTCTTACTGTCTGTGAAGAAGATGTGCGCCGCTTTGTAGGTGAAAGCAATCTCTTTGAAGTCATTGATGAGAGCACGAACCGACTGAGAACATCCGCACACACACACAGGTGAGAGAGAGAAAAAGAGGAAGATGAAGAGTGTAAGACTGCTTTACAGCAGTACAGGATATGGCAGTTGATGACATAGTGAAAGGGGGAATGGCAGGGGAAACACACTTCTCACCTTCTCTGAAGGAGAGATCAGATAAATGGCCTCCAGGCTAGAGATGGGTTCCCTGCGCTTGTTGATGTCCTCCACAACTAGGGGAGGAAAAGGAAGATCAGTTAGTGACTGTACAATCCTAACTGAAGAACGCCTCCACAGACACTCACTTCCTCATACTATGACCCATACCTGGGTTCAAATAGTATTTACTTCTTTCAAATAGCGTTTAATTGAGCCTGTCTCAAGTGCCAGGTGGGAGGGGTTGGGTTTGTACTTTTGGAACTATTGGTACCATTGCACCAGACAAGCTCAGTTGAGCGCAGCTTAAGTATTTGAAAGAAAACAAATACTGTTTGAACCCAGGTCTACTCTGAACCTAGTTTAGAATGATGTGTCCCTTGATCTAATAAATTGTTATTGACAAATACAAGTAGCCTAGCCCACTGGCCATCCCAACACTTACTAGTCACCCCCTCTGCCATGATATCTGACATCTTGCAGCAGGAGGACAGGATTCGCATGCTGATGTGGTCCACAATGAGCACCTGGACAAACAGATTGGCGTTATCAATTAATATTCAATTGATCATTAGACATTATGTCTTTTGACATGGACCTTTTCAGAGCAACTCGCAAAACATTTTTTACAATACCTTCCATTCTCCATCCTTCTTCACACTTTTGATAACTCCATTCAGGATTTCTTAAGAGATGAGGAAAGACAGACAGAGGAAGTATGAAATATTACAGTAACAAAACTGAAATGTGTCCAATAACTCAGAATGAGTAGAGCTGTTTATTTTATATTTAGTTTACCTGGGGGGGGTCAATTAAGAACAAATTATTATTTACAATGATGGCCTGGCAAGAGGCAAACCATTTGGAAATAGACAACAGTAGTCTAGGTTCTGTAATCAGTATTTTTTCTCCTGGTTCCATATTTGACAGAGATCTCTTAAAGTTGACCCAATTTATCTATGTTTTTTCAGGTGGCGTTTGGTAGCCAGTGTCAAACAGTAACTAATTGGGTCGTAAAAGGCAAAGGAACAAACTTACACCGGTAGTAGGTACACATCGTCTTCCTTCACGTGTACGGTTGATCACAAGGCAGCCCACAATCAACTAGCTACACCCAACTTGACCTATTGTTCCCATCATAGCTTCCATAATAAAGTAAGCAAAACACAAGGGAACGCTGTAAAAATATGACCCAGGATGAAAGCCTCACGCCCAAACCTCCCCGGCCTCCTGACCAAAGCATTCAATGCTTCCTTCAATACTCCCCACTTGGTAAACAGTTCGATCACATCATTAAAAAAACACGGGTACATCTTGAGCACTGATCCACAACTGGAAAAGACGTTTAAAGAACCCCCGCGGGTAGTCTTCAGACGCGCTCCCAACATCAGTCAAATGTTGGTGAGGTCTGACATTCCACCGGTGCCACGTAGTACCCTTCTAGACAATGTGGTGGTTCTTCACAACATTAGCTCTTTGAGATACATTGCCATCGAACATGTTAAGACTCCTAGGAGGGGGGAGATACTGATAATATATTATTGAGAAGATAATTGTATTGGATCCACCGTTTGTGTACCATGTCTCTTAGAGGTCTGAACCAGAAGTTTGATATCAGACCATTTCTTCTTGACTTCCAAGTCACCGACTTGGTCATTTTGTAAATATATATTATTTTTTGGAACTACGACATGTACCCATCTCATTGTTATAAAATTATTAGAGATAAACTAATATTTTTTGTATCCACCATGCGTCATGTCCGCAATGGTCACGTGAGGTGAGATGTGTATATTTTGGTATGTGTGCACTGTATGTTTGACCTGACGAAGATCCGTTTCGGATCGAAACGTTGTCAAAAAAGCGGTGAATTGGGATCTTTAATAGTGTGCGGGCCTTCTTGTTCTTTACTAGTATTGTTCATTAGACCAGCAACTATGTTTTCAAGGACGTGCGTATGGCCAAACTTTTCTAAAGTTAACAAAACAAGTTTTAGAGCTTACTTGAAATACTACTACTAGTGATGAGGCATACCTTTCCCAGTCACATTTAATATTTACATTTTAAATAGCCTAATGACAGCTAGCTATTTCCCATGGCCAGGCATTACTAGGAAGCAACTTGCTTGAGTGGCGAATGCTATGCATCGCTAGCCAGGCAGTTTGGATGTTTTCTGTTATTAATTTTCGTGACAAACTAAAAACGTGATGGTATTAAAAAGGCACTATTTCGACCGCAGAACGTCGAACAGTAGAGAGTTATAAAATTAACAAATGTATTAACTTACTCTCTCCGACTACAGCCTTCAGTCCGCTTGGAGCCATCTTGACACTTCCGTGTTGTCGATTTTTTTCCATTACATTTTTTAACTTGGCTGACGTAAACATAGCATCTACGTCATGTCCGCTTCGTTTTTTAAAGATAGAAAAGTGTTCAAATGCACTCAAAATTAATAAGTAAATATGAGTTTCCAATTTGACTAAAGTGTTATTCATATTCTTCATGACTTAATTTGCATTAAAACATTGTCATTTACAGTAGGTCTCTGATACAGGGTAGGAGCAAAGAAAATAGGATTTTCTTGTGGTTTGGTTGTGAAACATCTTTATTTCATTGTATTTATTTCATTATGATGACATTCTCTACACTTCCAGCATGGGAGTCCCTGTTGAGACAGAGTTGGGCATCACAGGAAATCCAATTAAGAATCAGAATCTCATTACATTAGAATCAACATATAACAATTCAAGGATCAGTTGAGATCCATCTCCAATAGGCTACCTGTTCTGTATATGAGTGACACCAAGGGTTGTGGTGCCATCCTGACCAACAAAGAGTGCAAGTCCAGCTTCTGTAATATATATAGATACTAAGCATTAGCACTCTCTATTGAGTAGTATGTCATGCTTTTAATCCTACATAGGGTAGGATTCATCTGTGTTCTTGAAACCAGCATCAAGTTCAAAGCACCTTCCATGGGAGGAGGGAGCTCAAATACTGAGCCCAAGCTCTCTAGACAGAGATGTTCAACCACATCCTGGGCATCCACCCGTGTGTTCCCGACCCGAGTCAACTGACTGACAACTCTGGCCCTCTCCTGTGCCTCTGGGTTCTGACTGGGCATGGCATCAAGCAGCAGCCCCCCCTTCATCACCAGCTGCCTTCTCAGGGTTCTCAGGGTGTCCTCTGATGAACCTGAAAACATTGTGGGGTTCACTTCAAATGCCAAATGATCTTTGGTGGTTGCAGTTTGATGAGGATAGTTAATTGGTGCATCTCTGTGAGTTGGTGTGTTTGCCTACAAACATATTAAACAGAGGTTGTTAGGTTAACCACACAGGTCTAAGCCCTAAAGATTTGTGTTTTAGCTTTCCTGAGTTAATGCCTAGGCTTTAGCTCAGCAGGTTGACAGACTTGTAGCACAGGTCCAAACCCTGGCTGGTCACACATACCAGGCTCAGAGTGACTGGAGGTGCTTTCTCTGGGCTGCTCGACATTCTCAGATGATAAAGTTCCATTTGGTAGTGAATGCTGGGTAGGACTGAGGAAAGCACAAACAGGAGAGTGACAAAGACTATAATCGGCATAATGTAATCAAAATTGGGAAATTAATATAAATGAAGAGATGGTTGAATAGTAGTAGTTTATGTGCAATAACATCCATAATACCGTATCAGTGAATAATAGTTGATCAATGCTATTAATAAGATCCTCACACTCTGAAACATGGGTCTCCCTGGAGCAGCTGCATATGTAGGCCCACCTGGACAGGTAACCAATAAATCCAACAAGTTATACAGGATCGGTTTTGTTACAAGACTTTGTTTTCACAAAATGTACTCATCAACTGCAAACTTCCATTTCTCTAAGAGCACCCACCTTTTGTTATTTTACTATGACTTAAGCAGTGCTGACTGAGGACTTATCTACTTATCCTATTCTCCCCATGTAGTGCACTAAAGGAGTGCACTATAAAGGGAGTAGGGTCCCGTTTGGACCTAAATAATTGTGGCTGACCTTGAGAAGGGAGTTGTCCAGCTTGTTGTCCTTGTTCATATATCCCTCTAGGAGGCAGTGCCGGGTCACATACCCAGAGCCTGCATACTCAGACAGGTTGAGGTCGACATAACCCACCTAATAACATGGAAATTGAGAGATATTATTACTGAAGGTGTGAGAAAAAGGGATGCCCTACAGAAAAAACAACCCTCATGCATCTATACCTTCCATGTCTGCCAATCTAAAGGGTGTGGATAAGTGTAAGCAAGCCCTTACTATGCTATATGTTGGGAGCTTGCCCATGAACATGTGGAACAGTGGTCACTCTCCTCTCAAACGTACCTTTTGGTATGACCTTCCTCCCTTTGTGTCCTGCATGAACAGAAAAACAGGTTATTTAATATTTTTCATAATTTCGCTCTCCTTCAGCACATTTGAATAAGATTCAAATGAGATTCAAAACACAACACACCTCATTTTATGTATGCTGTTTTACCTAGATGGGATATTTTATCAAATTTTACTCCACTTAGTAACAATTGCCATGTTGCATCCTAAATGGCACCCTATTCCCCATGTAGTGCACTATATAGGGAGCCGTTTGGGACACAAAACACACTGTTTTGCAGGAAGATACTCTGATTTATGATAAATTAGCTGACCTTGCGAACTGACAGTCTACACATGCAGTCATCCAGGACTCCAGACAAGCTGTTGACTGCAGTTTGGCACTCAAATTCAAACATCTTTCCCCATTGCACTGAGTTGTGCAGGACTTCCACTCTGTGGGTTACACAGACAACTTGATAATAGTATTTCTGTAACTGTGGGTGAATCTTAAGTCTTTCGTCAAATCTTGGATGTTCGCCTCTAATGCAGTCTGTCCTTGCTTCCCTGTTTTTTTCAGGTGAGAGGACGTGAGGAATCGAGGAGACTACAGATTCAACTAAAAGCTCCCTTGCTCACTAGAGTTGGTGACACACCACCATATTTCTGCTGTACCCCCCCTCCATGCTCACCTTGGAGATTCCTCAGTAAAGGAGCCATCAAGCAAGCGAACTTTGCAGAAAATCAACCCTGTGACTTGTGGCACATTGCCCAGCTCATCCAAGAGTAGGGAGACGGAGAAGTTGTGCGTCCAGAAGTGTTTCCCGAGCACCGTGATGGTATGCAGGCGAGCTGCCAACCGCCTACTAGCCTCCATAGTCCCGTTTCCAGAGGCCCCTATAAAACTTGACGTATTAGAGGGAAGATACAGTAGGCTGGGTTGTGTTCTTTAGAGCACACCGTAGCAAAACGTTTTACGACACAAAACTAAAAAATGTCTTCTCATTGGATGATTTCAGCTAGTACCTGCCAGATTCTAAATGTTTTCTCCCAACTGAACACGACTCAGCCATACAATTACATGTCACAGCATGGTCCAAATCACAACACAGGGGCTTTGTGACATCATACTGTTTCTAGACCAGAATGGTCATCACAAAAAAAAGAAAACAGGCAAAGACACATTTAAACTTTAATGAAGGACAATGTTGAAACACCCATGTACAAAAGACATGTATTCTAAAACAAAATAAATAAATTATATTCCAAGCCTTATGATTCTGTCCTCATATTTCAATCACACATCTTTTTTTATGAGACAATCATACACACTCAATGTTTTACATCAACACCATGACAGAGCAGATCATCAACAATAAAGTCCTAGTTTGATTGCAGTGAAATAAAGTATTTCATTAAAAGCTTTTCAGCAAGACTATTCGGTTCAAAGGGGTAACTTGAAGGTCCCCCTCAAGCACACCCTCCCAAACCGTGTATAGTATAGCCTACATACTCCACGACATCCAAAATCCTCCAACCCCAAACGGCACCCTTTATCCTATACAGTGCACTACGTTTTACCAGAGCCCTATGGGCCATGGTCAAAGTAGTATACTAAATAGGTAATAGGGTGCCTTTTGTGACGCAGCACATGTTCCAGTCCATGGGCCTGACAGTGACACTGCTCCCCCCTCCTGTGGAACAACAAGTAGAAAAACAGGCAGCTGATTGGGCATTGGGGACATCGTCCTCCTCCGATTGTCTCTCTGCACTGTCCTCCTCACTCCTTCTCAGCCTCCTCCAAGGCCATCCGTTTCAGTAGCCGCCGCTCCTTGCGGTCTCGCATCCGCTCTTTGAAGTCTTCCAGCTCTTTCCTCTGTAACACAGATCGTTCAGTCATAATCTACCACTGTCAATCAAAACAGTTATTTATTTTATTTTCAATTATGGAGGACAGAGACATTGACAACAAATACAACATCCCCAGTCCTTCAATCCCAGACCAAATCAAAACAGTTCTTAAAGGGTTATTCCACTCAAAATATTATGTTAAATTGTATTGGGAGTGGGATATTCCTTTAATCTCAAATCTTTACCCTCCAAAAGTGTCACTATTGGTAGGCATTGATATGTCATACTTCATTGTTCCTAAATCAAGAGAAAATGTGTAACTGCATAATAACATGACATTATTCACACACTCACATGCATCTTCTCATCGGGGGGGAAAATCTCCCTCTGAAGGTTGTAGAAGAGATCACCATGAAAGAGGAAAGTAAAGTTTAACATTAATGAACAACAGATAAAAACGACTTATGACATGGTCATACACAAAATGTCAGAATTTGCTTTAGTTTGTCAGACAGTACTGTCAACCTTCTCAGACTGTCTACGCAATCTAATAAAACGTAGCCAAAACAAAGTTTAAAAGCACTGAAAGAATGAACCAGAGCATAATAAGCCATTGGGCTTTATTGTGTGTCAACATCAACAATTGTTATGTATGTAATGACTGTTGTCTCCGGCTGAAGCAACCTTAGTTCTATGTACTTTTAATTATGAAATAAACTAAATGAATCAATCAACCAATCAAGTTAACACTAACCTTTCTCTTCACAATATATTCTTCAAAGTACTCTGCTTGGTTGGAGATCCAGAACATGGTTACAGGGAAGGACAAATACAGCATCATCTGATCACAAAGGAACACAGACAAAATAAACATCTATATCAAGTCCCTATCATCTCTTTGTTAGACATGTTACATGATAGTCAGTATAATAGATAGCTACATTGATTTGTGTATCAGTTACCACTACAGTCATCAGACAACAACCAGGCAGTTGGTGCTTTCAAAACAATTGGGAACTCTGGAAAAAACCGTCAGTGATCAAATCATGACGTCGGTGATCAAATCAATTCATGCGTAGCAGCCTGAATGTTTGACATCCATACTTTTTCGTAGCAGGTTAACTTAGGAGAACTTACACAGCAGGTTGGGAGACGGAGGTTAAAGTTAGTTAAAGGGTTAGCGAAAATGCTCTCCTAAACTGCTACGAAAATCAATATCGAAGTGGCGTGAAAAGAGTGTGTCCCCTAAAATAACATCAGTGTTGACGAGGATGATGTTACGTGACCACCTGGCTGGATAGCTAGCTACTGTAACGATCAACGTGTAGCTATTTCTACAACAATATAGAGCATTTCGCGTGCAGTCTTTTTTCTTGTTGCGGCTAGGATCCCTCGTGTATGCTATTAATCATGACATTATGATGAAACAAACCTATTTACTCACACGAAACACCTCGATTTTCACCCCCATGTTTGCGCTGCTACTGCGCCAACCTTCACACTGCACTTCCTGGTTTTCGGGTTACGACTTTTCACAAAATATCCAATCAGTGACTAGAGTCCCATTTCTTTACGGTCAGTGCTATTCGGGATCCTTGGGACGTCCCAGCCCAAACCATTTTACATTTCATTATTATTATTCGTGAATAATAGTGTAGTTTTATGTAAGGGCGGCACATTTCCAACAATATTACATTAGTGCTGGATATGGGTGAATATAATGAATACTTGATGGTGACCCTATGATTTTATTTTGTAGATTTCCAGAAGGCCTTTGATACTGTAAGCCATAAGTTGATTTTTGATACCCCACACTTTTTTACATTTGTTGATTTCTTTATTAAATCAATAAGAACTCTTTACAATGGAAGTAATAGCTCTGTAAAACTTGATACATCACCTATATTTGAAATCAACAGAGGATTGAGGCAAGGTTGCCCAATTAGTCCATTCCTCTACCTCTAGACAGCCCAGGTTTCACATCTACTAGTATCCCAGAATTCCTTTACAGGTTTTAAGATAGATGAAAGAATCAACACCTCTGTATAATCAAAACAGCTGATGTTAAAGTTCACAGTTAGCTATTGCTATGTAAACGAAAGCTCAAAAGAAGCAGTTGCCTGGCTTTGACCCCCAGGTGAGAGCAGTTGCCCGTGTAGATGGAAACAAACAAGTCTGAGCCTTTTGGGTATACACTTGTGCGTTGCTTTGCCATGTGGTATAAGGAACTGAAGTAGATAAACCACTGAAGAAGCTGACCATGTGTAGCGTGATTATTTTTGTTGTGATACAGCGCATACGATTGTGAAAACTAAAATGTACGGTATAGCAATGTACTGATGCAAACCTGTGTGCACACGGCGTTACGTACGTCACGTTCTGTCTGCGCATGACGTCACCGACGACGAGAGGTGTTTGTTCTGGATCCTGGGAAAGAAAGATCCCGCGCACCTTGACAACCGAATAAACGAGGTAAAACGAATGAGTTTTTATTTAAAAAAATTACACCGTGTGAATGCAAAGCCTTTAGAAGGTAATGTATTTCACACGAAGCTCCTGCGTGAGCACAAATCTAAGGACTCCGTCGTTTTTGAGGTCGTCGTAGCGTGCGCCTATTGGGAGCGAGTCGTCTGGAGGCCTGGTACTGAGACACGGGAATTAAACAAGCAAACGTTAACTGCGATATCATTTTCTGATATCTCTGACTAAGCGAACAAAAAAAACAACGAACCCTTCAGTGTTAACGTTATGCAATTGTCCTGATTACATCACAACCTACTCAATTTGGATTTCCACGGGCCTCAACACAAGATTACACTAACGTTATCTAAGCTAACTGTATCAACTAGCTACCCCTCATCACTAGTATTAGCTAGCCTGCTAGAATGCCCAGCAAGCTAGCTACCTTGCTATCACTTGCCACTGGTCGTTGACTGAGTAATAACAACATCAACAGTATTTTGACAACTAGTTGATTAGCTAGTAAGTAAGTCAACTAACGTTACGTTTTCATATGAGCTCAGCTTGTTGTTTTGGATGGTATGTGCGAGACTACCGAACCGTTTTGGAATACTGGTACTAAAATTGTTACGTAGTTCGCTTACATTCTAGAAGAGAGGATACGCAAGAAACGCATGCTTTTCAGTTCTAACGTTAGCTCGCTAACTAGCTAGATTTTTAACAAATTGTCACTTCGATGTTAACGAGGATGAACGTGTTTACTTCTCACATAGCTGGCCTGTCAATTTGACAATGATGACAAGTGACGGGACATACGCCATTTGCGTTCCCTCAACATGATTTGAAGTATGTAATATTTCGGAACTACGCCAAGGATCCACAACTGTAATGTAAACTTAGCTTGCTAGCTAACGTTAGTTGTTTCGGACTGGACTCTTTGTATACCTGACGAGACTTCGTTTTAAGCGTGTTCTCTTGCTCGATTTGGCGAAACCGTGATATATGCACTTATGCAGTTGCCACTAAAGTAAGATCGTAACAAAACATTTGAAAAGGCGTTTGATATTTAGAATAAGGACCTGGAGCTGCTTGCTTGCAGTCGCCATTTTGTGTGGTCTGAAGAGAAGTGGATAAACGTTGGCGTTTTATAGAACATATTTTTATTTATTTTACCATTATTTAACTAGGCAGGTCAATTAAGAACAAATTCTTATTTTCAACGACGTCCTAGGAACAGTGTGTTAACTGCCTTGTTCAGGGGCAGAACGACAGATTTTTACCTTGTTAGCTCGGGGATTCGGTCTTGCAACCTTTCGGTTACTAGTCCAACGCCCTAACCACTAGGCTAACGTAAACTCGTACATCGCCTTGGTCCGTACAATTGCCCTTATTTTAGCGCCCCAAAAACGTAATACTTCCAGATCAACTGTAATGTCAATACCATTGTAAAGCACAATTTCTCCCCTTTCCAACAAAATCAATTACATGACCTAAACACTGCCCGTTTCTGCATAATTCAAGCAGGCAATGAGCCCCGTCGGGTCTTTAAAAAAATGGCGGGTGGGGAAGCGAAACTAATGCGTGATAGTGAACGTATCACCTTATCGCCTCAAATGTAAATAAAACACTATAAATAGTTTATATAATGTGTCATTACATAGCTATTTGAAGGTTTGTGTTGAATTTGAATCTAGTTTTTAGGGCGGTGCTAAAGTGATCTTAGAAGTAAACAGCGGCTTTGAGAATGATGATCGCATGCAATGATGACGAAAAAATGTATTAGTTATCCCCCTTACCTCCGTCACTGTCCATTTTTTGTTTTTAAACGATGAGAGAAGTGCTACACCTCGTGGAGAGAGATTGTAAGACAGAAATAGTTGCTTTATGCGTGCTGTACGTTACGACATGACACGTCAAGATGTAACGGAGGGTCAGTTTTTTTTCAACTTTTCTCCAATACTATAGAGCCATTACCATGTCGATCAACGCTTGAATAGAAACCTAGTTCACGCCCCCGATTTTGAAGTCAACACAGTCGCTACTGTCCCATTAGTTTTCTTTGTAGCCTTGTTTGAATGTCACGGTTACACACATTTGTACGGAATGTGGTGAGTTTACGTTACCTGTAAGGAAACAAACCGAATTGTCATATTTTGTTTGTCTGAAATCTCATCGATATAGCGAACCTTGTTGGTGTATTTCAAAGTACAGTAACTTAGCATTGTTTTCCGTGAAAATTAGTTACACTACTGTTGTCGACCCTGTACTCTCGTTTTGACTGATCACTCTTGACTTTGGCATAACGTTAGTATCCCCTGATTAGGGTCAGAACAAGCATTTCACGTATTGACGTTGTCCAGGCCATATATTTGTATCCGTAAGTACACACACAGCCCCACTTAATAGTATTTTGTCTACTCTATGTACCAGGACCCCTCGGAGCTGTCACTTTTTTTCCCTCTGTTGCATACCTTTTCTGACAGTCAATTGCATTTACCACTAACGTTATTGGTTAAGTTGAATAGTTTTTATGGAGTTTTTAGGTTAGTGTGTTTATATGTCCATCCATATCTCTACGCTGGAACCAAATGCATCTGGATTTGTGTCAAAAGGCAGTGGCAATGGTGAGGGAGAATTCAATAAAATGTACTATAAACACAAGGGGGTTTGAAAGACAGGAGGGGTGTTGAGTTTAGAGGAAGAACAGGAGAATTTGGCTAACCCCTTTTTGATCAAGTCAAATGTGTGACCACTCCACGGTTCAGCCTAGCAACGAAAGTAGGATGTAACAAATTATTTCCAGAAAAATGCATGTTAAATATTCACAGTATTAGTTGAGTGAGAAAGTTAGGTATAAATTAATTTGGGATGTGACAAATGGACAATTTATCTTAACGTTTAAACTGCTATTTTTAACGGGTTTCCATTAAAATGGTAAATTGCATAAAGTTCCACGTAAATTCACAATGTAGCTTTGCTACTGCCAGCAATGGTTTGGGTCTCACGGTGCGGTGCGTCCCTTTTCAAATGGTTAAGCATTGCACCTGCACTACCATTACTGTACCTCGTAAAGTTTGCATTTCTTTCTCATTTAACTTCTCAAATTATTGCCGTACAGTTTGCTGCTGTCTCTTGCCTTTCGCTGCCATTTTCCAACTGTTAACGATGATGACTTAGTGGTGGATAGTCGACTCCAAAATAATAACTCCTACGATTCAGTATTTTTGGACCGGAGGAGACTGATTAGTTGCCGTACTTCCGAGAACACTTGCATCTTTCATAGCTTGCGAGGGACGGAGAGAGAAGAGGGACAGTATAGGCAGGTTGACCACCAGGCAGACAGTCAGAACCGTGCACTTTGGCCTGTCGATCGGCAATCAAAAACTCTCGCAATGGAATGCTCTATCTCACAATTTCTTGGCTTGCAATGTCTCAAAACTTCAATAAAGCAGGGCCTAGAATCAATGAATTGACTAGGATATTGAGATGAAAGAGATGCAACACTTCACTCTCACACAGTATGTGGACAGGTTTGGTAGCCAGGGCAACAAAACAGAGGAGAAGTTGAACCCCGCGCTTCAACACTCTTAGTTGCGGAACTAAGACTCAGATTTGTCTCTTAAAATACACGTCCCCCCAAAAAATGATTGCAAAGTTAAACAAACCATACAACTCTAAGCACAATAATTACTTTTAACAATTTCCACAGAAAATTTAACACATTTACTTGAACAGTGCAGATGGACATTTTGGTAATAGAATAACTGCACAAATAGCAAAAACCATCATTCTGTTACCAGACATTGCATCTGCACTCAAGTAAATTAGTTTTAGTACACATTTTCTGTGATTTTATTTATTTTTAAACTAGTCCAGCATCATTCTGTTACTATGGAATTGCCCTTTATCTTACTTTCTTGCCCTCCTCAAAAATCTGTGGGTACGCTCTGTGGTTGAGTAACCATGGTAACTCCATCCTTGGCCTAGTTGTAGGTTTTACCTCTGAATGGAGGGGAGTGTTGTGGAATGGACAGGGAGCGAACAATAAAATCCATAAATTTTATTGGATAAACGAAAGCGCTTAATTTCAACCTCGTCCCGTTAATCATGATTCATTAATCAATAATGATTCACAGTCTTGATTAGTACCATCATGTTATGGTGAAACTATACAAATAGTCTAATATTAGATAAACTAGTCTAATATTAAACAGCTCATATGGATTTTCTGTCAGTCTTCCTCATGAAATTGTCTGAAAGCAGCTCCTGGAACATTGACTGCATCTAAACTGTTGACTCGTCACACCTCCCTCGTATGCCATTCCATGAAAGTCTTTCAGTAGCGCCATGCCTGGCATACTTTTGGTCATGTAGTGTAAGTGGACACCTGCTCGTCGAACCTCTCATTCCAAAATCATGGGCATTAATATGGAGTTGGTCCCCGCCTTTGCTGCTATAACAGCTTCCGCTCTTCTGGGAAGGCTTTCCACTAGATGTTGGAACATTGCTGCGGGGACTTGCTTCCATTCAGCCACAAGCGTTAGTGAGGTCAGGCAGTGATGTTGGGGGATTAGGCCTGGCTCTCAGTCCGCGTTCCAATTAATCTCAAAGGTGTTCGATGGGGTTGAGGTTAGGGTTCTGTGCAGGCCAGTCACGTTCTTCCACACCGATCTCGACAAACCATTTCTGTATGGACCTCGCTTTGTGCATGGGGGCATTGTCACGCTGAAACAGGGAAGAGCCTTCCCCAAACTGTTGCTACAAAGTTGTAAGCAAAGAATCGTCTAGAATGTCATTGTATTCTGTAGTGTTAAGAACCATGAAAAACAGCCTCAGACCATTATTCCTCCTCCACCAAATGTTCTAATAAATTTGTATTTGTCGCATGCACCTAATACAACAGGTGTAGACCTTACAGTGAAATGCTTACTTACAAGCACTTAACCAAAAATGCAGTTGAAAGAAAATAGCATTTTAAAAAAAAGTTGGCGATAAGAATAACAATTCAAGAGCAGCAGTAAATAACAATAGAGGGGCTATATACAGGGAGGGCAATGCAAATAGTCTGGGTAGCCATTTGATTAGCTGTTCAGGAGTCTTTACAGTTGGCGCTATGCATTTGGACAGGTAGCATTCTCATCACTTCAGAGAACGCATTTCCACTGCTCCAGAGTCCAATGGCGGCGAGTTTTACACCACTCCACCATGTGGCTGATGTTAGGCATGTTTGCGGCTGCTCGGCCATGGGAACCCATTTCATAAAGCTCCCGACAAACAGTTATTGTGCTGACGTTGCTTCCGGAGGCAGTTTGGACCTCTCGGCAGTCCCGTTCTGTGAGCTTGTGTGGCCTACCATTTCGTGGCTGAGTCGTTGTTGCTCCTAGGCGTTGCCACTTAATAACAGCACTTACAGTTGACCGGGGCAGCTCTAGCAGGGCAGAAATTTGACGAACTCACTTGTGCCACGTTTAAAGTCACTGAGCTCTATAGTAAGGACATTTTACTGCCAATGTTTGGAGATTGCATGACTCCCCCTTGCACACCTTTCCTTGGTTTCTTCGGTGGCATTGCCTAAAAACTGCAGTCTGATTGCATCATGCTTGCCAAGCCAGTACCAGAGTATGTAGCGCTGGGCTGCGTTCAGCATGAAACAACGTTTACGGCCGTTGTGAATCGGATGTAGGCGTACATATTAGATTAACACACATGCCTCTTATATGTGGAGTGTGGATCATGTCAGCTCTACTGGTGACATCTCTATCTGCCATGTACGTTGCACCTTCCTGAATGCGACCCAGATTTGTCTAGACTGTAGGGTGTTTGTGCATGCGTCGTGTTTGCTTCTCTCTCGCTGGTGTTCTCATGGAAGGTCCTCTCTGTTCTCTTCCCAGGTGTACTCCCCTCTTCCTCGTATGCAGTGTGCTCTGTGAACTATTAGCTGGGCCTTGGCCAGCGTCTCTAAGGGGACTCTTCTCTGGATCGGGTAACGGGCCGGCCCACGCGGCAGCTCCCTTTGCTGAATGAGGCCGGAGAGGAGATGCACTCTCGTATAAGGATCTCCACACAGAGATACACATGTAAGTTTATCATCTAACCTACTAGTACTCTGGAACCCTGACTGAGGGAGAGTATAGCTTCCCTGGCCATGTCTGTAATGTGTACTGGATCGTGTTCAGTAGGGAGAAAGTGTTTTGAATTGAAGTGAAACAGGGAGGCACTAGGCTAATACCTGAATTTGTCCAATACAACCACTTATTGTAGTTAGTGTTCCACTGAACAAGACCTAGCTCTGCAGTGGAGAGTTTCCGTGACATATATCCATCTAATAACATGGCAGCCTGTGTATGTCTGCTAAAGTGACCCCGAGACGGGAGGTGTGTGTGTGCGTTCGTGTTTTGTTCTGTTTTGAGTTTCACAATGTTCTTGTTATGAGATGGGTGCCTGGCGCAAGGATATGAAAGGGCTTTGTTTTCCTGGTTTTGTCCTTCAGTGTACTATTCTATTTCTGCATCCCCTCTCCATCACTTGCTTTATACCTCTCGCCCATGCCCTTGCACACGCACAGCTCACACGCACTCATACTACAGTCTGGGCACGTAAACACACACACAAACACACACCCAGAGCCAGCAGATTGGCTGGCTGTCTCCTCGACTGGAGTCCCTGTTGGTTTTGGCTGCTCTGTTGCCCACATGATTAATGGCCTCTGAAGTCTGAAGGCGCTTCCTCCTCCTGGCCCACTCTCATCTCCTGTGTGTGTGAGAGAGAGACAGTGTTTAATTCTTGTGTATTTTATTCCTCTTGCGTTACTTTTTATAGAATTTTTTACTATGCATTTTAGGAAAGTGCTCATAGCAAGCATTTCACTGTAAAGTCTACTCCCTTTGTATTCGACACATCTGACAAATAACATTTGAATTGTGTGTTTCTCCGCTGCTGTCTCCCATCCCCCCCCTAATAATGCAGGCAGCCAGTCCCAGGCAGCCCCCGCTTCCCCTCTCCCACCCATGACAATGTTGCAGTGAGTGCTCAGTAGGGTTGGGCGATGTCAACCTTTGTCCTATCGTGATTATGTACCCATAAAACATTGTGATATACGATACTATCGCCCGTATTGGCCCCCCCCCCAAAAAAAATAAATTTATACATTTATGCAACTGGAGAAATCATGATGAAAGATAATGTTTTTTTTAGGAAGTCTGGCAAGTGCAGGCAATGGAAAATATTTTCTAATATTATTTTCTGGTGGAGGAGCAGAACAGGTTTGTGTGTCTATGTGGCGCCCACATGATGGAGCAGTGGCCCGTCTGAGGAACGTGCTGTCTTACCGTAGTAAGCTAGGTTATAGGACTACATCATGGGCTGAATAGAAGCGGTCCAATGTCTTCGGAACTGGATAATAATAGCTTTATTTGCCTCATAAAACAATAGAAACATGTATATTGTCTGGTCTGTCTCATAAAGCTGTGATTGAAAATAAGTAGCCTATGCGTAGGCTATGGAATTTCATTCTTGTTATTTTTGAAAGCCACAAGGACTTTAGGACAACACCTTAATATTTTGGGAAATAAGCTACTGTTCCTAATTTTAACTTGTCTTAAAGTTTTTATGATAAGCCTAGTAGGATGATAGGTTGTTGACCATTTGGTTTCTCATGCAAGGATTTTCCCGGCTCGCATAAATAATTTATTTCTTAACCCCTTAGAGTCACTGTCTAATGTAGTGTAACAAAAAATCCCCATCAAAATCCGTCTAAGCAAGAGCTATCAGTTTTTTTGCCTCAGTCCGACGACGTGCTGCGGTGGAAGGTAGCAGAGCTACAGCAGTGTTTGTCCGACCAGGAGACATCCTGAAAATCGGTCTTCTCCCGACACGGTCTGAACGGTTTGGCCTAAAAATATGTAACCTCTGTGGAAGATGAGACTCTCACGAGCACGATGGTGTTCTCCGTTTTGCTCTACGACCTCCACAAGTGTCGCTGGACTCATCTGAAGTCGGTACCTTCGATCTGCCAACTTCTGTCTGTCGCGTCCGAACAGTTTGGGCTACACACCCCTCTATGGAAAGCTGAGACTCCCACGAACATGTACATGCTCTAGGATGTCCACAAGACTTGTCTGAAGGTAGCCCAGTTCCATTTGAAAAAATGTATGGAAGTAAATATGGAAGTAGTTAAATACGGGTAATACATTTATTTTCTGATCTTATCGCTCAGATATAGGACAGACGCTTAAACAAACTTTGATTTAAAAAAAAAAGTCTATTTTTCAATGTATGAATTGGTTATTCATTGCGTTTCTATGGACTAATAGCAGTACGGCGAAATTCAAGTCTATTAGCCTGACTACACCGCTCGCATCGTGTACGCGAGCGTTGCAAAATAAATGTAGAAATCTCCATTCTATTATTGCACCCACACTGCTCGCGTTGCCAAGGGCTAAAATAGAAGTCAGTTCTATTTGTGACGCAGATCGCGCTGCTAGTCCTGCCTCTCCCATCTCCTCATTGGTTTGTAGAAGCAGATACCCACGTGCCATCTCTTCATTGGTTATGCCCACGTGGGTGTTTGAAAGACGAACTGTGTTGTCGGTCGTAGTGGTAATACGATGAAAGTTTAGATGCCAATCACCATATAAGTTCAAAGAAGAAAAAGCCTGGAAGGAGGAGAGATGACTAGAAATGATTCGGTTGACTGTTTTATGTGTGGATTAATTGTCGGAGTGCATTTCAGGTAAAATAACAACTCAATGTTTATATCCCAGGACAAATTAGCTAGCAACAGCACGCTAGCTAAATAGGACAAATTAGCTAGCAAGTGCAAGATAGCTAGCTAAATTGCCGTAAATGTTGAATGCTTTTTGACCTGTCCCCAAATTAATGTAATTGGTTCAGAGTTTGTTTTGATATTTTAATTTATGCACGATGGCGCACGCGTGCAGCCGGTTTGGGTTCCGTGTTAGACTCTAGGGGGTTAATAAGCTTAAACTTGTAAAATAAATATCTATAGGATATTGTTTTGTTCTCTCTCATTTAATAGTCCTCTGTCTCCTGATGTGGTTTATGCATTGTTGTGGACTTAGAACATCCAATTGAGTTGTTTTTCTATTTAGAAAAGTTGGATTTTTGAGAGCGAAAAAAATAAACAGGGAAACGGAAACCTACAACAACAACAACAACAACAACAACAACTGAGAAAATGGAATCGGGCAAGAAAAAATATAATTCTATAGGAGCCTAAATACCTATGTATCCAACAAAACAATGTCTTCTGACTGGACATTTTTGTGCTGTTTTGGTGGTATTCGATGCTCTGTCTGGCCTACGTTATTCTCTTGCGGAATTGGGGAAAAAACTATATAAGGTTATATAACATATTTATGGAAATAGGCAAATCACTTTGAATGTCTCTTGTGTGCTGTCCTGCTGTGCGGCGCCAGTCAAGTTGATATAGGCTAAACCATCGTCTGTCACATCACGATGTCACCATCGACGATGGCTGTCAATCACCATCGATAGACGATGCTATCGTAATATCGCCCAACCCTAGTCCCCAGTCCGTCTCTTCCCTCAGCCCCCCGCAGCTTCAGAATGGCAGGCTAGGCAGGGCCCATCGTCTTAGCTCTGCCCTGATTCATCCCAAATGAAATCCAAATCATCCCAAATTCTCTACAGATACCCATCTGTGCCTCGACACAATCCTGTCTCGGGGCTCTACGGACAATTCTTTCGACATCATGGCTTGGTTTTTGCTCTGATATGCACTGTCAACTGTGGGACCTTATATAAACAGGTGTGTGCCTTTCGAAATCATTCCCAATCAATTGAATTTACCACAGGTGGAGTCCAATCCAGTTGTAGAAACATCTCAAAGATGATCAAAGGAAACCGGATGCACCTGAGCTCAATTTCGAGTCTCATAGCAAAGGGCCTGAATACTTATGTAAATAAGGTATTTCTGTTTTTTATTTAATAGATTTGCAAAAATGTCGAAACCAGTTTTTGGCTTTGTCAATATGGGATACTGTGTGTAGATTGATGAGGATTTTGTATTTATTAAATCCATTTTTAGAATTGGGCTGTAACTTCACAAAATGTGGAAAACGTCAAGGGGTCTGAATATTTTTTGAAGGCGCTACTTTTGCCCAGGGCCCAAAAGAATAGGGAACCGTTTAGGACGCAGCTCCAGCCTCTCTGAGTGGGTGAAGTTGGAGCTTTGTCACTCTGGCAGCTGCTGTATTGTCCCTGGGTCGGGGTGCACATTGCACGTGGATAGTCTGGTATGGGGGGGATGCTGCTAGGACAGTGTCTGCAGTACAGAAGGGGACCTTAGTGGTGTCTAAAATGGCACCCTAATCCCTAAAGTGCATTATTTTTGTCCAGAGCCCTATGGTACCATAATCCCTGTATAGTGCACTACTTTTGACTTGAACCCTATGGGTCCTGGTCAAAGTAGTACACTATATAGGAAATAAAGGGTGCCATTTGAGACACATCCCTAGACTGGCTGTATGTGTGAAATCAGATCTGACACTGGTCGTTGCTAGACAACAGTATAGAAATCAGTGCTCGGGGGGTGTTATAGTATCTCACAGATATGGGAAAATTGTATTTGAGTAGGCTAGTCCAAGGCTTGTGAACTCATTCCGTAGTGTGTGTTTGTGACTTCATTGATTGGGAGGGTTACGTGGCGTCAACTTGCCTCGGCAGTTGAAGTCGGAAGTTTACATACACCTTAGCCAAATACATTTAAACTCAGTTTTTTCACAATTCCTGACCTAGTAAAAATTCCCTGTCTTAGGTCAGTTAGGATCACCACTTTATTTTAAGAAAGTTAAGTGTCAGAATACAGTAGAGAGTGATTTATTTAAGCTTTTATTTCTTTCATCACATTCCCAGTGGGTCAGAAGTTTACATACACTCAATTAGTATTTGGTAGCACCTTTAAATTATTTAACTTGGGTCAAATATTTCAGGTAGCCTTCCACGAGCTTCCCACAATAAGTTGGGTGAATTTTGGCCCATTCCTCCTGACAGAGCTGGTGTAACGGAGTCAGGTTTGTAGGCCACCTTGCTCGCACATGCTTTTTCAGTTCTGGCCACAATTTTTTTTATAGGATTGAGGTCAAGGCTTTATGATGGCCACTCCAATACCATGACTTTTGTCATTTTTGCCACAACTTTGGAAGTATGCTTGGGGTCATTGTCCATTTGGAAGAACCATTTGCGACCAAGCTTTAACTTCCTGACTGATGTCTTGAGATGTTGCTTCAATATATCCACATAATTCTTCTGCCGCATGATGCCATCTATTTTGTGAAGTGCACCAGACCCTCCTGCAGCAAAGCACCCCCACAACATGGTGCTTCCACCCCTGTGCTTCAGGGTTGGGATGGTGTTCTTCGGCTTGCAAGCCTCCCCCTTTTTACTCCAAACATAACGATGGTCATTATGGCTAACCAGTTCTATTTTTGTTTCATCAGACCAGAGGACATTTCTCCAAAAAGTACCATCTTTGTCCCCATGTGCAGTTGCAAAACGTGGTCTGGCTTTTTTATGGCGGTTTTGGAGCAGTGGTTTCTTCCTTGCTGAGCGGCCTTTCAGGTTATGTCGATATAGGACTCGGTTTACTGTGGATATAGACACTTTTGTACCTGTTTCCTTCAGCATCTTCACAAGGTCCTTTGCTGTTGTTCTGGGATTGATTTGCACTTTCGCACCAAAGTACGTTCATCTCTAGGAGAGAGAACGCGTCTCCTTCCTGAGCGATATGACGGCTGCGTGGTCCCATGGTGTTTATACTTGCGTACTATTGTTTGTACATATGAACGTGGTACCTTCAAGCGTTTGGAAATTGCTCCCAAGGATGAACCAGACTTGTGGAGGTCTACAATTTCTTGTCTGAGGTCTTGGTTGATTTCTTTTGATTTTCTCATGATGTCAAGCAAAGAGGCACTAAGTTTGAAGGTAGGCCTTGAAATACATCCACAGGTACACCTCCAATTGACTGAAATTATGTCAATTGGCCTTCTCAGAAGCTTCTAAAGCCAAGACTTACTTTTCTGGAATTTTCCAAGCTGTTTAAAGGCATAGTCAACTTAGTGTATGTAAACTTCTGACCCACTGGAATTGTGATACAGTGAATTAGAAGTGAAATATTCTCAGTAATTATTTTTTTGAAAAATTACTTGTCATGCACAAAGTAGATTTCCTATCCGACTTGCCAAAACTAGTTTGTTAACAAGAAATTTGTGGAATGGTTGAAAAACGAGTTTTAATGACTCCAACCTAAGTGTATGTAAAACTTCCGACTTCAACTGTACATAGGCTATGGTGGGATTGAGGATTTTGATGTGAAAGAGATTTTTGGAAGTGGGTGTTTTTTTAAGAGCCATTTAAAACCTGCGTTGTAGAGAATGCGAATGGAATTACAGAATCCAGACATCAGTTATCATAAGACAAAATGCATCAATGATTCATATTTTTCTTAAACTTTCTGAAGTGGCAAAAACACAGGAATGCCCCTGTCTGTATCCACGCGTTGGTCTACCACTTTGTATAGCCTGGACTAAATATAAGCCTTCCGCAACCAGAATAACTTCATTATTTTATAAAAGGTTTAACCTGCTTTTTTTGCAATAATCACTGATCTGGCTTTCAAGTCTGTGAAAATGTCCTTTTTGTTACAAAGTTAAGCAGAACCATGCATATAATACACATTCACTAATAATGACTAACTTGTTGTAGCACTGCAGGCATTATAGATTGAGACCTGTGTTAATTTTCTATCTCTCAAGCACAAGCCTACGTGCTAGTGAGTAGCCAGCTAATCTTTATATTTCAAGTTCAGCCAACTTGGATCTATCTGCTAACTACCATGGTAGTTGAATTGTTATGAACACACCCTTCTGTTCATCCTCAACTGTTTGAACAGCATGCGAGCCTGTCCACTTTGTTCAAATGTTGAAATCAAGTGGCCTACCTTATTTCCCCGAATGAGAACCAGTTGCCAATAACTTACATAATAGTGTTTTATGTTTATTGCAGATTTCTAAAACAGACCAGACAGCTAGTATATGTCTTTGGCTAAAATGCTGCTAGTTGTACTGCAGCGTGTGACGCTGCATTCATTTTCCAGAATCAATGTTCATTGATACTCCCGTTTTTAGTAGTCTTATCTGCGCCCAATTTGAGGAGTTGAGACATAAAAAGGGTATCATTAGAAAGCTTAACTACTCCTGTATTACAGTAAAATGTCTCAATGTGTTGCGGTGTCCATATGCCCAAATCTGTTGGACCAAACCTCCGAATGCAAATAGCGAGTTGAAGCTCTTGTCAGAGAGGAAGAAGTGATCTTTCATCTTTGTTGTTGTGAGTGGCAGGGGCTTGTGTTTGTATATGTGTAAATGGGAAGGTGCACAGAAGGAGACGAGACCAGAAAGCTTGATTCTTGCGATACAGTTATTTGAAATATCACGCCAAACATACATTTGAATTAATCAAATTAATTCAATATGTCGCCTAGCCCTACCCGATTCTCTTTTGCCCAGTTTTGTGTGGGTGTTAAGAAACAAATGTGAAGATATTTATATACACAGCCCTGATTGGCTGATAAGATGGTCTAGAGCTCACCCCTTTACCCAGATGAACAGTCATTGGTCTGTTTTAATCAAATCAAATTGTGACGTCATGATGTGTGACAAAAGTTCCATCCCACCCGAACAGGCTGAAATTCCAGGCATTTGTTTCCCCCAAACATCTCATACACATAAAGGGAAAATCATAATTTTCACAATTTCAGACTGTTATTTCAACCGCATATTGTGGAAATATCTCCCCCTTTTTTTGGGGGGGGGAAATCATGTTTTTTAACTGCACTGCCATTTTAAAGTGTATGTGTTTTAGTGGGGGTGAAGATTGTATTACAGGGAGGAAGGAGGGGAGCCAAGACCTCTGTCTTCAACACATCTGTTCCCTGTGTGTGTGTGTGTCTGACCCCAGGCTGGCAGTGTGGTTCACTCCACTACTCCTCCACACTCACGCGCTCCCCTGGAGGATAGCATTCCCCTGCTGCCCCTCTATCTCCTTCTCCCTCTGAGTGTCTCTTTCTCTGCCTCTTTCTTTCTTTCTCGCTTTGTATCTCTCTCTGAGTACATTTACAGTGCATTCGTAAAGTATTCAGACCCCTTGACTTTTTCCAAATTTTGTTAAGTTACAGCCTTATTCTAAATATAATTAAATAAATGTTTCCCCTCATCAATTTACACACAATTCCCCCTAATGACAAAGTGGAAACAGGTTTTTTTGATATTTTGAAAATGTATTGTATATAAATGCCTTATTTATTTAAGTATTCATAAATCACTCAATTGAGCTTAGGTGCATCCTGTTTCCATTGATCATCCTTGATGTTTCTGCAACTTGATTGGAGTCCACCTATGGTAAATTCAATTGATTGGACATGATTTGGAAAAGCACACACCTGTCTATATAAGGTCCCACAGTTGACAGTGCATGTCAGAGCAAAAACCAAGCCATGAGGCCGAAGGAATTGTCCATAGAGCTCCAGGATTGTGTCAAGGCACAGATCTGGGGAAGGGTATCTGTAGAGAAGAATGGGAGAAACTCCCAAAATACAGGTGTGCCAAGCTTGTAGCGTCATACCCAAGAAGACTCGAGGCTGTAATCGCTGCCAAAGGTGTGATGGATTCTTAAACTTGAAGTTGGGTTAATTATCAGGTATTCTATTGAAATATTCAGTGCTGTGGTTTAGAGGGTCTTCACCAGAAGTTAATGTTTATCTGTTGGAGGAAGGTATATGGTGGGTGCAATTAAGCTTGGAATGTACTGAGTGTAGGGAAACCAATCACATGTGGTAGGCATTGATAAGGGGAGAAAGTAATGGATTAGTGATGAAGGGGGTCGAGGTCAGGTCACGTTAACCTTTCATTGCTACCGACCCAGGATCCGGGATCCCCCCCATCACAAAAGCTGACTAGCATAGCCTAGCCTACAGCTACAGGGATATCATATAATCAAATGTTCATGAAATCACAAGTCCAAGACACCAGATGAAAGATACAGATCTTGTGAATCCAGCCATCATTTCTGATTTTTAAAATGTTTTACAGGGAAGACACAATATGTAAATCTATTAGCTAACCACCATAGCAAAAGACACCACTTTTTTTACTCCACCAGTTTTTTACTCCATCAGTAGCTATCACTAATTCGACTAAATAAAGATATATATAGCCACTAACCAAGAAACAACTTCATAAGATGACAGTCTGATAACATATTTATGGTATAGCATATGTTTTTTTTAGAAAAATGTGCATTTTTCAGGTATAAATCACAGTTTACCATTGCAGCCACTATCACAAAAGTCACCCAAAGCGACTAGAATAACTACAGAGAGCAACGTGTATTACCTAATTGCTCATCTTAAAACATTTCAGAAAAATACACAGCGTACAGCAAATGAAAGCCCAACATCTTGTGAATCCAGACAATATTTCAGATTTTCTAAGTGTTTTACAGCGAAAACACAATATATCGTTATATTAGCATACCACATGAGCTAACATCACCCCAGCATTTATTCAAGGCAAAGAGAGCGATAACGTTATTGCCACCAAAATATATTAATTGTTTCACTAACCTTCTCAGAATTCTTCAGATGACAGTCCTGTAACATCATATTACACAATGCATATAGAGTTTGTTCGAAAATGTGCATATTTAGCATCACAAATCGTGGTTATGCAATGTAATCTGTCAAAACATGGCATGAATTCTGGCCAGCGCCATCTTGGAAAGGCACGTAAGTTTACGATTATCTATCGATTAGATTGACTAAAAAAATACAGGTTGGACAGCTAATGAAAGATGCATTAGTTATTAATGCAACCGCTGATTTAGATTTTTAAAATTAACGTTTCTAGACATCCAGTGTGCGCTACAGCCAGACTAGTGCCGCAACAATGGCCGACAACTGCGTTTACATTTCTCCACATAAATACGGAATAAAATCATAAATAACTCTTACTTTTGGACGAGCTTCCATCAGTATCTTGGGCTTGGTGTCCTTTGTCCAAAAGAATCGTTGCTTTGTTGTAAAACGACCTCTTCAACTTCGGAACTAGCAGCTAACGATAGCTACACGGCACACACATGTCCAAATCCTCAAACGCAATACTAAGGAAATTCCGAAAAATAGCAATATACTCGCATAAACTGATATAAATCGGTTTCAAATAACTTTGTTATGATGTTTCTAACACCTATTTCGAATTAAATCACAGACGGACATATCTTTGGTCAATAACGAGAGCTTTTGAGCATGCCATTCTGATATCCTCTATTGCGTCCTGGCGAGCGTCCAAAAGAAGGTACATCTGACTCCATTGCCTTTTATAAACTCTGACAAACACGTAGAGACGCCATTCCACTTCTCATTGGTTACTGACATCCAGGGGAAGGCGGGTGCAGTTCATTTCCATCCATAGGGCATACACAGAGTTTTAAACTGATTCGAGATCAGAGACTATTTTTCAGAGCTTCGCATGTCCTGTCATGGATTTCGCTGCAGAAAGAGTTCTGGTTCACCCACAGACATAATTCAAACGGTTTTAGAAACTAGAGATTATAATAATAATAATAATATGCATATTGTACGAGCAAGAATTGAGTACGAGGCAGTTTAATTTGGAGATGCAAAATGTCGAAGTTGAAACAGCACCCCCTGTAGTGACAAGAAGTAAGTTAAGGGAGAAGGAAAAGTTTATTGCCCGCATCACTTAGTTTCCTGCCTAGCAATAAAGATGCAATGTTTAGCGAGAAGGAGGAGACTCCACCCAAAGTGGGGTACATATACCACCTCTATTGTAAACATGTTTTTGTTGATTCAGCAGTTCGATCCTTTGGGAAGAATAAACTTGGTTTAAGCTTTCATAGTCACCGAGTTCTTACTCAGATAATTAGATCCTAAAATGTTGCTTTTTAATTGTCTATTGTTTATAGATTGAGGGGGGGGGGGGACTATTTAATCCATTGTAAAATAAGGCTTTAACGTAACAAAATGTGGAAAAGGTCAAGGGGTCTGAATACTTTCCGAATGCACTGTACATACACACTAATTGAATATTAAACTGATTATGGCAGAAGGCCGAGTATGGCATTAGTCATGTAAACACTTTACTCAGCTTATCTTAATCGGTATAAGGCCAAAATCAAAGTAATCATACGCCGATTTAAAACCTGGTTTTCTGACACATGTTTCATATTATTAGTACACTGTTTAATCGGCGTTCCAGCTGTATATTTGATCTGCGTGTGTGCCTTCACTGGTAGCGCAAGTGAAGTGAGTTCCAAAAAACACCAGTATGCATCTTAGAAATAGTGTTCACATCCTAACTTTGTCCAATCCTAGAATCAAATAGTCTTTGCAAAAATAACATGGCCACTGTGGTAGAGCGTTGATTTTGATAGCCGATTTTTCTGCATTTATCACAAGTCCCATCAGGTAGCTTGATTTCAGATGTCATTTACACAGGATTATTAGAGAAGTCATTCTTCTTACAAAGCATGTAAATGTTTTAATTGAACTATTTATATGAAATTGAGTCTACAGTCGTATTATTGTGTGCATGTAACTGTACTCTCTTAATCTCCCTCCCTCTATCTCGTTCTCCATCTCTGTGTCTCTTTCTTTCCCTCTATCTCCCTTTCTCTCCGTCTCGCTCTCTCTTGCGTAACACAATCAGGTGATTTAGGTCAATTGAACAGTGAACAAATGGTCTGACAGACAACGATATATGTTCCACACAATACATTTCAACCTGAACATTTGTTCTGTGACGTTGCACTCCCCCTGAACAGAGCCCTGATCTGTGCCTAGGAGCCATGAGGTAAATGTGCCCCAGGGGTGTCGTTCAATTGGTTGAGCTCAGGGTGCTACTCAGGGTTTTCGTTAGCCGGCTTTTGTCCATTTTTAAAAATAAGGAAGTGGACGATAAATAAAATCGACACCGGACAATTATCAGGGTGAAGTAAAAAAAAATAATATTTTTTTAACTTTATTTTTGGTCATACTAGTTGTATGAGTTTGGGATCTATCGTCCCAGAGTCTGTTTAGGCTATTTCTTTCTCGACAAACTGATCAATAGAATATGTAAACTTTTCTACTATGGTGGATAGTAGATTGACAGGCTCATAGGCGGCGTGTCCATAAGGCAGCAGCGTAGCCTAGTGGTTAGAGCGTTGGACTAGTAACCGAAAGGTTCCTAGGCCGTCATTGAAAATAAGAATTTGTTCTTAACTGACTTGCCTAGTTAAATAAAGGTCAAATAAATAAAAAGGCTAGGGGAAGCTTTCCCTAAGTGAATTAAATTGATAAAATGATATAGCCTTATTAGCCTACTCCTGTCTATACATAAATACAATCATTCAAATAGGCTACTAAAGCATGAATTGGCCACAGAGGATCATTAGCTTCCCCTAGCCTTACAAAAAAAAAACATTGTTTTGCCTACAGTCACATTGCCTGTAATCGGAAAGGCAGCTCACGCAATTGATGCTGCAAATACCAAATAGATTATTGTTGAGTTGCACCTATCAGTGAAAAGTATAGGCTCAGCCAGTAATATCGCAATATTTCCAAATTAAATCGCAGAAAAACATACTTTGGAATGCAAATGGCTATTGCTGTAAAGAGAAGACAATGAATATATACTAATGTCCTTTAGTTATTAAAATTCTAAGCTTAATTGAGCGAACAATAGTCGGCCTGTCTTATTGGCACCAGCGGAGAGCGTCGACCATATCCCCGGTGCTCACGGCACATATTCACACTCATTGTTGGGTCAGTGCCACTTAAGTTTGTTTTTGGACAATTTCCTCCTGTTTAGACGGACGTCATTCTATTTGTCTCCCCTTCTCGTAGGCCTATTATATGGACAACATTGTTTTTATTGATCTGTTTGTCAGTGTCAGCACCGTAGGCTACCCTGTCATTTGTCGTATTAAAAAAGGTTCTGCTAATGTCTCCAGTCAAAGTTTAGTAGAATTACATGAAATGTGTTTTTCCCGTGCAAGGGAAGATGAAACGTATCTGATATAGCTCAGGCCTCTACACTATCTGCTTTCAGCCATGCATTTGAGCGGTCATTTTTTGCCAACAGTGAATGAGTTATATTATTAGCCTAAATTGTGACTGTCTAAACTACTCATCACATTACGAATAGTAGGCGATCTTACATAAGTCTGCAAATGCGATGATTCATGGAAGGCTTTATTATAAAGGTGCGTTTTTATGGGGGAAATGTGCTTCCCCAAACTTGAAACTCAGGCTTTGCCTAAGTATAGGCTAGTGATTTTGCTGTTCCTTACTCGTCTTGTTGGCTGAGGAAAAGAAAACGTGGACAGTTATTCTAACGTCTTCAAAGTGCAAGGAAAGGACCCGCACATCCTTGCATCCTCGACTTGAATGTTCTGTTAAGATGAATTACCATAATCTAAATGTGATTTCTGTCATTCTGAGCACCGTGGGTGGTCGCCCTAATCAGGTTACGCACCCATATGGGTCCGGTAAATGTCTCAAATGTCCAGTAAATGACAATTCTGCCGGTCAAATGTCTGGCGCCACATTTTCAGAACTGAAACCCTGGTACTACTGTACCCTCAGACACCCCGGTCTTAATTACAGCACAGCAGGCTTATTGCTCTCTCGCTCGCAATCTCTCTTTCTCCAGTTGTATGTGACGTGGTCTCCCTCTCTTATCATCATGTTGGTAGACAGTAGGTACGAGGTACGCTCCACATACTGATTAGTGTCATGAGGTGAATCACTGTTGTTTCTGGAGACAGATGGCTGGATGATTTACCGGGGGGGGGGGGAAATTAACTGTCTTCTGGGGAACACTGTAGCTGAGTCACACTCTCCCTCAAACACACAAAGCCTTGAATGAAATTACCACTTGCTTACAAGTGTTTTATTGTGCTTGTAAAGCAAGGGATGCCATTCTGTTAACTTGTGTGGGAATTCCATGATTCCACAGTATATTGTTGGGCAGTACGGTAGTTCTTCCTTTAAAAGTTGCGCTGTATTTGCAGCACAGCTTGTGGGCTGCCGCAGAATTCTATTGCACGCTATTTAAGTGTCAGTCATTGTTGCCGTTAATGCTAGTTAGTGCTAGTTTGACCACCAGAGGGCATATTTGAGAAGCATTTGACTGTTTTTAATATTGGCTGTACTTGAGTTTAAAACCTTTTTTTGTAAGAACATAGTATATTGGATTGACTTTAAGAAAATTAGCTTAATTTAATTAATATTTTGGTGTTTCTATTCCAATAAAAAACGAAATCCTCAGGGTTTCCGTTAGGAAAATATGGCGCTGTACAACGTGACCGGTCGGGAGTAGGCTACTAAGTGACTCATTGATTTATCAAGACCAATCCCCATGCTTGTCTCGGAGCAGCGTGAAACGGTGCTGAAATAGTTGACCACACGCGGGTAGGCTATTGCTTCAAACCCTGTTATAACAATTAGATGACTTTGGGTGTTCCAGTAAGCAACAATTTGTTGCCTTCATTAGCCTACTTTATTCTGAAAAGAACTACAGCACAGAGAAGAGAAATGAGCCTTAAATAATTAAATAAAGCGATTGAATTCACAAATGCATTTGACTGCTTTTAATATTGGCCAAATAATCTACCGTGGTAGAAATGTTATTGAATTCGATTTATTTTTATTTTTATGCATATGTTTATTAGGCTACTGTGCAGTCTGAAAAAACCAACAGGACAATGAGAATACGCCATAATTCCTCTCAAGAGAATTAACATTACGGGTACACCAACTGGTTTGCTAATCACACAATTGTACAAAATGGTAAGGGAACTGGTGAAGAAAGTTAGCCCCTCTACATACACCATTTCTTGTATTTATATAACAATAGCAACAGGAATATTATAAGTGAAATAAGTATTTGTTCTGACTTACATTTGGTCGAAAACACACACATCAAATTAAAACAGTCTGATCTTCACAAAAGCCAACCTAAGAAATACATGTTGTTGGTTGCCATGGTGAATAATCCAATAATAATTGGTAGGACACATTAAAAGGAACATCAGAGTTTACCGGAATCTCTAAATGAAAATATTGGCAGATCAATAAAATGTACTTGTACGGTAGTAGATCAAATTACATTTTGAGGATTCTAAATTAATATCTAAGGGGCTTTTATACAATTATACTTCAGGGTTAATAATAAATTAAAATATCTGTAGGGGTTGATGCATTTCTTTGTTGAGGCAAATCGGGTTTTAGAGTACTTAAGCATCGAATACATTGCAAGTTTGCCCATTTTGGCCTTCAGGCAACACATTACAATAGTACTCAAATCTGACTGACTGCAGCATCTACAGTGGTACAATATATTATTGAATTCGATAAAAAATAACTGTTTTATAATGTATATGTTTATTAAGTAGACTTGCTTGTCTCAGAGCAGCGTGAAACAGTGCTGAAATAGTTGACCACACGCGGGTAGGCTATTGCTTCAAACCCTATTATAACAATTGGATGATTTTTGGTGTTCCAGCAATCAACAATTTGTTGCCTACTTTATTCCAATATTTTGTTCATTCAGTGATATTTATTCCCATAGTAATTTGTTTTAGTTCCATCCAAATGTGTTAGAAAACAGTGCATTTGGTGCACTCTGTAAGAGTCTATTGTCCTGCTGATAGCCCGTCAAGGGCTTCTTTTGTATTCTTAAAAGAACTCCAGGCCTAATAATGCTTAAATAAATCGACTGCTGGTCTTCACTGTATGCTGCCAATTTTTACATTGTATTTCATTTCCAGCGAGACTATTCAAGCCAACTACTCACTGATGTTTGAAGATGATGAGCGATCGGCAAAGGCAATCAACATCGCTCTAATCAGTCAAAAGACAGTTGAAGAAACTTAGGCCCATGTGAACCTTCATCAGATCAACCGCAACATGTCTGCTAAAGCAATTTCATTCATGAATGCATTTGAACGTTTTTAATATTGTGATAGTGAAGAGCAAAAGAATCCTAACATTTCCAAATAAAAATCTGATTTATCAAGACCAGTCCCCATGCTCTTTCATTCAGCAGTAATAGTATTCATAATAATCATCATCATCATTGGATAACCGATCGGGTCTCAGAACTCATTAAAGATATACTTCTCCTTAAGGACCAAAAAATGTACAGCTGTGCCATATAGATTGCAAAATAGTTGGGAAGAGATTTTCGATGTACCGATTCCACGGCACATGGTTTATGAATTGACAGGCAATTTGTTTGTTTATTATAACCTACCGCAGGCCTAAAACCTGTTTAACCTTCTGAATTAATTATTATATTGAAGATAGAAGCTGCCTCTTAACTTCTTATGGCTGGGGGGCAGTATTGAGTAGCTTGTATAAATAAGGTGCCCAGAGTAAACTGCCTGCTACTCAGGCCCAGAAGCTAATATATGCATATTATTAGTAGATTTGGATAGAAAACACTCTGAAGTTTCTAAAACTGTTTGAACGATGTCTGTAAGTATAACAGAACTCATATGGCAGGCAAAAACCTGAGAAAAAATCCAACCAGGAAGTGGGAAATCTGAGGTTTGTAGGTTTTCAAGTATTTGCCTATCCAATATACCGTGTAAAATTTGGTCCAATTGCACTTCCCAAGGCTTCCACTAGATATCAGCAGTCTTTAGAACCTTGTTTCAGGCTTCTACTGTGAAGGGGGAGCGAATAAGAGCTGTTTGAGTCAGGTGTCTGGCAGAATGCCATGAGCTAAGTCAGGCGTGCGGCCGTGAGAGCGAGCTCTGTTCCTTTTCATTTCTAAAGACAAAGGAATTGTCCGGTTGAAACATTATTGAAGATTTATGATAAAAACATCCTAAAGATTGATTCTATACATCGTTTGACATGTTTCTACGAACTGTAATGGAACTGTCGTCTGAACTAAGTGCCTGCGCCTTGTGAATTTGGATTTGTGAACTAAACGCGCGAACAAAAGGGAGGTATTTGGACATAAATAATGGACTTTATCGAACAAAACAAACATTTATTGTGGAACTGGGATTCCTGGGAGTGCATTCTGATGAAGATCAAAGGTAAGTGAATATTTATAATGCTATTTCGGACTTTTGTTGACTCCACAACATGGCGGGTATCTGTATGGCTTGTTTTTGTCTTTGAGCGCTGTACTCAGATTATTCCATGGTGTGCTTTCGCTGTAAAGCTTTTTTGAAATCTGACACAGAGCTTGCATTAAATAAAACTGGTATATATTTTTATTTTTCACAATTTTCTTTAGCCAATTTTGGTCTTTTTAATGCACGACCAACAGACAAGTTCCTTACTTAAATTGAAACCAACTTTCTATGGCTTGTTTAAAAAAATAACAATTTTTTGGAGATTTTGTTTTCAAGTAACCAAAAGTGATCGGTTGTAATCTGAATAAAGGGAAAAGGGCCATTCTTGAACATGGGGTGAGACATTCATACTAATTTGTAAATAAAGCCAGTTTGTAATTTAGAATGATTTAATTTCTGTTTTTAGAGGGAGAGAAACCAAAAGCCCACCATGCTTATTTTTCGATAAATCGTCCGTCCACATGTGAAGTGAAATTCCTCATTGTATTTACCCCAGTTCTAAAATAACCAGCGACAATTTTATGTTGTTGTTGCCTAATGTAGGACTCTAGTGCCAGAGAAGAGACTATGACTGAAAACGCCTCCATTCATTTACGAAAAGATTGTCAATTTGTGCCACAGTTTAGACTACCGATAGATCAGCGTTCTAACTCCCCCTTGTGATAGTGTGGTGCAATGACAGAATGCCACCATCTACCACTAACGGTCGCAGCATAAACTCGTAACTTTTAAAGGAAGAACCACTATGTTTGAACTTTGTCTCATGCCAAATTTCTCCCCTGTGTCTGAGTTGATCAGTTTGTTGTGGGAGATGAATATCCACTGTCTCCCGTAGGATTTTTTCCCAGCCAACGGCGCAGTCTCCGACCAATTTTTTTGAGGCCTTACTATTGGCCGCAGAGACAAAATGTTGGTTATTTTAAAGCAATTCTACACATTTCTCTATGGTTTACGCCGTGTTCTTATGCTATCTGAGTGATAGTGACTCAAACATAACCAAATCAATTGGGAGCCCCATGGCATTTTGAGAATTTTAGATTATCCTTGTCTAGTTTTTATTTTGGTAATATATATTTCTCAAAGGATATCTTATTTTAAAATATATAGTGCCATCCGTTTTGTTACCAAAGCCCCATATAGTACCCACCACTGCACTCTCGTTGGCTGGCCCTCGCTTCATATTCGTCGCCAAACCCATTGGCTCCAGGTAATCTACAAGTCTTTGCTAGGTAAAGCCCCGCCTTATCTCAGCTCACTGGTCACCATAGCAGCACCCACCCGTAGCACGCGCTCCAGCAGGTATATCTCACTGGTCACTCCCAAAGCCAATTCCTCCTTTGGCTGCCTTTCTTTCCAGGTCTCTGCTGCCAATGACTGTCACAAACTGCAAAAATCACTGAAGCTGGAGACTCAAATCTCCCTCACTAGCTTTAAGCACCAGCTGTCAGAGCAGCTCACAGATCACTGTACCTGTACATAGCCATCTGTAAATAGCCCATCCAACTACCTCATCCCCATACTGTATTTATTTATTTATTTTGCTTCTTTGCACCCCTGTATCTCTACTTGCACATTCATCTTCTGCACATCTATCACTCCAGTGTTTAATTGGTAAATTGTAATTACTTCGCCACTATGGCCTATTTATTGCCTTATCTCCCTTATCCTACCTCATTTGCACACACTGTATGTAGACTTTTTCTACTGTATTATTGACTGTATGTTTGTTTATTCCATCTAACTCTGTGTTGTTGTTTGTGTCGACCTGCTTTGCTTTATCTTGGCCAGGTCGCAGTTGTAAATGAGAACTTGCTCTCAACTAGCCTACCTGGGTAAATAAAGGTGAAATAAAATAAATAGCTCCATTGTCTTTTCTACTTTATATCTGGTTTTGTTTGACACTGAAAATGCTTACCATCCCACATTTTGTATTAACAATTTAGCAGCGGCGGCCCGTTGGCCTTGTGAAGAAGGAATGGATTGTTCGGTCCTCCCCCTCCTTATAGTATTGTCTTACATATTATCTCTCTCTCGTTGTTTCTATTTCTCTTTGCATTGACAAAAGCCCGGCCGGCGTGGATGCTTTTGTATTAGTCTAGACGTGCTGTGTGAATGTGTGTGTGGAGCAGCGTGGTGGGGAGAGAGGGAGGGATGTAGGGGGGGAGAGGGGGGAGGAATGGAGGGGGAGCGAGAGCAGTAGATAAGGTAGCCTTTGGTTTGGTGGGGGTAGGCAGGCGTTGGTTCACAAGATCAGCCCGAAAGGAGAACGGCAAGTGGGGGAGGGGCAGGGTGAATTGGAAGGAGGGAGGGGGTGGGGTGCCAAAGGTGTGGGGAGAGAGAGGGAGGGAGAGAGAGAGGGAGGGACCTCAAGCTATTGAGGGGGGAAAAGGGAGGGGTGGAGTGAGAGCGTAGGGAGAGGGAGGGGTAACGAGCTGTGGGCTGAGACTAGCGCTCAATGAGGAAGCGGAACAGCAGAGCCATTTTCACCGTTGAATAACCACCGCACGCCGTTTGCTGTGTGTGTGTTTTGAGAGAGAGAGAAGAGCTACGGGAGAAAGGGAAGAAGCAAGCTCTCCTCCTGGATAATTTTTTTTTTTTACCGGAGCGCTGTCCTCCTTCCTTTCTCACTCTTGCTGCTTGTGAGTGGGGGAGGCCCGGGGTGGACACACACAATGGGGCGAGGAGCCTGTGGCTGCTGGGCCGTTGTGCTGCTGCTGAGAGGGGGAGGGGGTAGAGCGAAGGAGACCGGCACACACAGCTAACTCAGCCAGCCGGCTTCAGTCAGGCCTCCACGGGCATAATCTTACCCCGATCCCTGGCCCTTTTCTGTTTTTTAAAAACATTTTCAAGGAATACCCATCACTTAAGCCTGGATCAATGGATTAATCATGTGTGGATTATTGTGGATGGATTTTGTGAAACGGAACTAGATTGGAACCTTAAACAGAACCGATCTCTCTTCCTGTGTTTGTGGGAAAAGGAGAGAAAGGGAGCCAAACTTCTCCTGTTATTTTCTTTTTTTTTGCTTTGTGTTGAGGGAAGCTTCTAGATGGATTACAAGATGCATGCCAAGTCTAACGATCTGCTGGATTTTCAGACTCTGGATGCTCTTTTGGAAAAAATGGCACATTTTTCTTCTGTCTCTGTGAAAAGGTAACGTTTGGCCGATACAGATAAATAAAAAATTAGGCTTCTCCCATGTTTCCCATTCAAGGGAGACTTTCTCATAATACTAGGCTATTCCGTGTTAAATACACGGAACAAAAATATAAACGCAACGTGCAACCATTTCAAAGGTTTTACTGGGTTACAGTTCATATGAGGAAATCAGTCAATCGAAATAAGTTCATTAGGCCCTGAACTTTGGATTTCACATGACTGGAAACGCATATATGCATCTGTTGGTCACAGATACCTTTAAAAATAAAATAAAATGGGCCTCAGGATCTCGTCACAGTATTTCTGTGCATTCAAATTTCCATAGATTGCAATTGCAATTGTGTTTGTTGTCCTTAGCTTATACCCGCCTATACCATAACTCCACCACTACCATGGGGCACTCTGTTCACAATGTTGACATCGGCAAACCACTTGCCCACACGACACCTAACAAATTCTATAAAACGACGTTGGAGGCGGCTTATGGTTCAGAAATTAACATTCGATTCTCTGGTAACAGCTCTGGTGGACATTCCTGCAGTCAGCATGCCAATTGCACGCTCCCTCAACTTTAGACATTTGTGACATTGTGTTGTGAGGAAACTGCACATTGTATTGTCCCCAGCACAAGGTGCACCTGTGTAATGATCATGCTGTTTAATGAGTTTCTTGATATGCCACACCTGTCAGGTGAATAGATTATCTTGCCAAAGTAAAAATGCTCACTAACAGGAATATAAACAACATTTAAGAGTAATACGTTTATTTCTATTTTTATTCAGTGTACATATACTAAGCCTACAGCTTGCATTTGTACTGTATGGAGGACACCTAATCTAAAACATGAAACCGAAACAGAAAGCTGCAGTTTACAGAGAAGTCTTTGTTTGTGGGCAACTTTCTCAAATATGACCTATTAATGTGTCATTTTCTCTGATGTAGCTTATTAATTTAAAGCCTGTGGAAATTGTTGGTTTGTAGGATTGCATTATTATCCACCATTCTGCCTATAACCCTCCTGGTGGGAGAGGTGAGGGGAGAAAGAGTGTGTTGTATTTGTTGTGGCAGAATGGGTTTTTTTGGGGGGGGGAAACGTGTCCTGATTCCAGGAAATGCCTTGGTGAATGAACTGGTCCGGTGAGTTCAGCCCGGGTGGGAGGGAGGGAGAAGGAGAGCAAGGGGTGTCCTTTGGCTCCAGTTCTCTGTGTTTTTGTTTACTAAGTGACTCAGTGACTCGTACGTGAGTGTTGTCACTCTCTCCCCTCCATTCTTGGTGTGTGTTCTCCTCACCCTTTCGTCCTGGCTTTTTGCCCACTGTAAACACAGATTGTTGTCTTCAGTATTGAATCTTTTCGCTCCTGTTGCACACCACCCTGTGTGTTTGGTCCACCTATGGTCAGTCAGAGAGAGAGAGAGTCACTGGGAGTGTTTCACCACAGTGTTGTGTGACTTGGACTGAACACAAACCTAACCTGATTTAATGTAGGCTTGTCACCAGCAGCAGTCTGTGTGTTAGGGTTGGGCTGATAGACTATATGATAATATTGACTATTGGTGATATTTGAACTTTCCAATTCAAAACTGTGCAGTCGTATCAATATGTTCAACATGAAGTCTAAACAAATAACCCCTTTTTTTCCCGTCATAAGTGTATTTTTTTTATGAAAAGGCGACTGACTATAAGATCATAAATAAGCACAGTGGAATTATTTTTTCATTAACAATGCAACACGGTAATATCAGATATCGGCAATATTTGGAGTAGCATATCGTGGAATACGTCTGCCCAAATATCGCCCAGCCCTAGTGTGTGGGTGGTGTTGCCTCACTCACAGCCAGAGAGAGAGAGGAAGGCTCTGAACAGTCAGACATGACGCATACCTCTGACTCAGTTGCCCCCCCCCCCCAAATAAAAGGCGTTTTGTGGCATGCCAGATGTGTGCGTGAGCCTGCATGCACGTGGGTGAGAGCAGTTCTCCGCTGAAGTGAGAGGTAGTTAGCGTCCCTGGTCCAAAGTAGTTCGCTATTTAAGGCAGTGTTCCCCCAATTGGTGGCCTGCGGGTGGTTTTATTTGCCCCCCCCCCCCCCCCCCAGTTTTCAAATATACTTTTTTTTTTTTGCTTTTTCATTGTTGGAAGTAAGATAGTAAAAACACCAGGAAATCATCTCCAATTGATTTTAATTGAGCAATTAAGCAAGGTTTGAAATGTTTTACTCAAATATATCTGTTTGGGCTTCTTGTGGTCAATTTGCAGTCTACTAATTATTTGTAATTATGTTCCGGCCCCTCAACCACCCGCCCAAGACTAAATTGGCCCACGGCTGAATCTAGTTGATGATCCCCGATGTAGGTAATGGGGCGTTATTTGGGACACAGACACAGCCTAATTCCTGGCCAGGCTGACAGAAAGCATGCGGTGCCCATTGCAGACCCCCACTGGGTGAAGATGTGGCGTCACTGTCTGACGCACAAAATACTGTAGGTGCCACAGATGCTACCTCTCTTGGACTGACGGAAAGAGTTCAAATGAAATAGGCTCGGCCCATTAGTCTATAGGCCGTGTATTTCCCTCATCATCAAACCAATAGTTTGTTTCTCGAATGTTTGGGAATGATTCAATTCAGATTTTTGTGGCATGACTAACATTCACTATAGTTTGTGTCCAAATATGAAATTCCAGAATGAAGAGTGCTTTTGATTGCCGATAGAACAGTGCACTAGACCCATCTGGTGGCTGACCTGCCTATACTGTGCCCCTCCCCTCTCTCTCCATCCCTTGCTAGCTCGCTATAAAGATTCCTCGCTAGCTCGCTATAAAGTACGGCAACTAATCAGTCTCCTCCTTTCCAAAAGTAAAGAATCTTAGGAGTCAAATCCTAGCGGCATTGAATTTTAACACTCAGAAATGGTGGTCAGTGGGAGTTGATGTTCGAGGAGTCGTGGAATCAGTTATTTTTGGAGTCTGCTCTCCACCACTGTCATCGTCGTTAAGTTCGAAAAATGGCAGAGAAAGGCAAGTGACAGCAGCGAAGTCCTGTTTGGCAATACTGTGAAGTTAAATGAGAAGGAAATGCCAACTTTGTGAGGTGGAGTTGAGGTCAAGTAATGGTAGTACAGGTGCAATGCTTAACCATTTGAAAGGGAACGCACCATGAGACCTAAACCAATGCTGGCAGCAGCGCAGCTGCATTGTGAATTCACATAGTTTTTTTGTGAAAATTCTATGTAAAAAATGTGTTTTGCTGTTTAAACATCAAGGACATTTTTCCATTTGGTCACATCCCTAGTCACAAGTAGTCATTTGGGACCTACTCATAGCCGGATGTCTCTTACTGCCTGGTGTGTGGAGTGGGATCCTCTGGCCTACGTTCCTACTGGCTGCAGCTACCTCCCCTGTAAAACACAAATTATTATTTACTTTCTAGATGGAATAGATTAGCCTAGTAGATACAGTACCTCTATTTTGTAACCTAACATGAGGTGTATGTGTGTGTGTGTCCCAAATAGCACCCTATTCTCTGTGGTGCTCATTAAAAAGTAGTGCACTATATAGGGAATAGGGTGCCATTTAGGACAAGTTCCCCCCCTCTGGTTTTCAAGTGTCAGTCACTGGCAGAACCTGATTTCCTGGCCTCGCCTAGGCCTCTCTGTAACCAGAGCCACTTCCTCCCTTCTTTCACAACATTCCTCGGCAGTCTGTGGTGATCTATGTCCAGGTCAAAGGTCAACTGTTATTCCAGAGCCCAGAGCAGTGGGGGTGTGGTGAGACACACACACACACACACCGGTAGGCAGGAAGTCAGCCAGCGGCAGCGTTTATCTTCACCTCTTGTAGCAATCTGCCTCTGCTGAGTCGTATTTACAAAGTGCATCAGAGTTGGAGATAGTGCTGATCAAGGATCAGGTCCCCCAATCCATATAATCGAAAACTGATCCTAGATCAGCACAGCAGCACTCCGACTCTTGAGACTTAGTGAATACGGGCCGTGGTATATTAAGTAGGTTGTAAAAATGTGTTGACCTTTTGGACCATAGCAGGAAATAATTTGTCATAGCGATTTATGTTTTTAATGCTGTCTTTTGAAGTGTAGTTGTGTAATGCACCAAGACAGAGCCCCCCCCCCCAGTGACAGAACTATCAAAACCTAACCCATACGGGCTCTGTTTAAACGTAGTGCACCATGTAGGGAATAGGGTGCTATTTGGGATGCATCCAGACTGGGCTAACTTTTCTATGGATGCTGTTAGTCAAGAAAAATGATAAGGTCAAACCCGGAGCCGACTTAGTTTAATCATCAGCAGTCACAATGGATGTGTTTTGGCCATCAAGCCTTATTCAGCGACTTTGTCAGCTACTCAACTAGCCACTTCCACTCCTGATGAGATTAGTGTTTTTGACATTTACATGTCCATTGTCTGCTGGACTACCATTGTGTACAGGTCCCTCTTTCCAATTGAAACCAAACCTGTGTTACTGTCACTTATCAGGCCGAAGGTGTGAAGGTGAGAATGGGCCCAAGTTGACCTGATTAGGGAACACGTCTCAAATAGCAACCTATTCCCTATAGTAAGCTACTCTTGAAATGGTCAGAAGTAGTGCACTACATAAGGAATAAGGTGCCATTTGGGATGCCGCCTAGGTGTAAAAAAAAAAAAATTAAAAATGAAAGGGGGGGTTGCTAAAAAAAATCTCTTCAAACATGGGAAATCGCAGGAAAACCTGGTGAAAGCCAACAGGACTTGTGTGGCCTCTCTTTGCCTGAGCTAATCATGTTTGCTCAGTGTCATCTTATCTGGTCAAATAGGTTCAGTCAGCAGTTGAGGTTTTAAATTATCGCAATAAACTAGACCCAATAGTGGAGCAATAGACACAGTGGGGAGAAATGGTGTACTTTGTACTGTGTGTGTGTCCTTGGATTCCCTGATTGTTGTTGCCTGGCTGTTGTGAACCATCTGGTGGTGCTGTGTATACGTCGGCAGGTTCCTAGTTCCAGAGAACACTGCATCCCGAACCAGCTGGAGCATCAGCCTGGTGTTGTGGCTAGCTAGAAGCTACCTAACGAACAGCCTCTGTCCCCATAGAGGGAGCCCTCCCGTCTGTCCCTGAGCTGTCTGCCTGTACCTGCCACAGACTCCTCCCCCATCCTCTGTCCTCCTCCTGTGTCTGTAAGAGCTGGGTGGTGGTGTTATGTTTAAAACAGGGAGAGAATTGTCCTGGATGTGTCCATTATGTCCAATGAGGAAACGCTCACTTTCATTGCAAACACAAGCAACACATTTTCAAATGTTTTCCGTTGTGTGCCCCAATGAACACTACCCTGTTTGTGGAGGACCTGTCAGTTCCTTCCTTAGTGGATGTCATCCTCCTGTCTGCTGCTACTGCTGCTTGTTCCCATTGTCTGTCCCTGTCGGCCTCTTCTGTACTGCAGCCTCAGTCGACCACACACAGCCTCAGTCGACCACACACAAACACACACACTGTTTAACACGCAATGAAAAGGCATGATTTTTGGCCAAGATAATTGTAAGACATGAATCAGTGATTCGTATTGTCCTTCAGATTTCTCAAGAGGCAACGGCACACCGTGGCTGTGCGCATTTTGTCTACAGCTTTGTGTAGCCGTTTGCGACGATACTAATGTAACGACAACCATCGTCTACTTTGGAAATGTTTGCAAAAACCTTGTCAATTTAAATGACATACCTGGCAGAATGATATGATTATTTGCATCAATCCAGTGGTCATTTGATTTGCAAACTCAATCACATGAGCGCTACAGAAACATTGCTAACCAAACAGTCTCTGGCTAGTGGTCGTCTGATGTGATTCAAGCATTGTTGTCGACCTTAAAAATGGAGAAACAGGGAAACACAAAATGTAATTTGGGGAAAAAACTACAGAATCAGACAAAAGATTAAACTTGAGCCCTACCAGTGCAGTGCTTGACTATTTTCCACTGTGCTTATGTAGCTCTGTCACTGAATGCAGCCAGCTATTTGGTCATCAGCAGCAGCTCTTTTTATTTATTTATTTTTATTATTTTTTTTATACACCTTTTATTTAACTAGGCAAGTCAGTTAAGAACACATTCTTATTTTCAATGACGGCCTAGGAACGGTGGGTTTAACTGCCTTGTTCAGGGGCAGAACGACAGATTTTTACCTTGTCAGCTCGGGGATTCGTTTTTGCAATCTTCCGGTTACTAGTCCAACGCTCTAACCACCTGCCTTACATTGCACTCCACGAGGAGCCTGCGTGTCAGGCTGACTACCTGTTACGCGAGGGCAGCAAGAAGTCAAGGTAAGTTGCTAGCTAGCATTAAACTTATCTTATAAAAAACAATCAATCTTAACATAATCACTAGTTAACAACACATGGTTGATGATATTACTAGTTTATCTAGCGTGTCCTGCGTTGCATATAATCGATGCGCCTACTTCGATAAACGGTGATGATTTAACGAGCGGAACCCCTCGACAACATTTCTCTGAAAAGGCAGCGCGGGAAATTCAAAAATATTTTTTTGAAATATGTAACTTTCACACATTAACAAGTCCAATACAGGCTTTACAGCGAAAGCACAACATATGATTATGTTAGTTCAGAGGCAAGTCAAAAAAACACACAGACATTTTTCCAGCCAAAGATAGGAGTCACAAAAAGCAGAAATATAGATAAAATGAATCACTAACCTCAGATGACACTCATAGGACATCATGTTACACAATACATGTATGTTTTGTTCGATAATGTGCATATTTATATCCAAAAATATGTTTACATTGCCGCGTTACGTGCAGTAATGTTTTGATTCCAAAACATCCAGTGTTTTTGCAGATAGCCACAGAAATCCCAGAAATACTCATAATAGACATTGATAAAATATACAAGTGTTATTCACAGAATTAAAGATAGACTTCTCCTTAATGCAACCGCTGTGTCAGATTTTTTTTTTTTACTACGGAAAAAGCATAATCTGAGTACGGCGCTCAGAGCCCAATCCAGCCAAAGAAATGTCCGCCATGTTGGAGTCAACAGAAGTTAGAAATAACATGATAAATATTCACTTACCTTTGATGATCTTCATCAGAATGCACTCCCAGGAATCCCAGTTCGACAATAAATGACTGATTTGTTCCATAAAGTCCATCATTTATGTCCAAATAGCCACTAGTTGTTAGCGTGGTCAGCCCAGTAATCCATCTTCATGAGCACTGCGTCCAGACAAAAACTCGAAAGTTCCGTTACAGGTCGTAGAAACATATCAAACGATGTATGGAATCAATCTTTAGGATGTTTTTAACATAAATCATCAATAATGTTCCAACCGAAGAATTACATTGTCTGCAGCAAAGCACTGGAACGAGAGCTAACTCTGTCGGGTGCGCGCGTCACGAGCCTGAGACACTCTGCCAGACCCATGACTCATTCAGCTCCCATTCCCCCCTCCTTTATAGCAGAAGCCTGAAACAAGTTTCTAAAGACGGTTGACATCTAGTGGAAGTCTTAGGAAGTGCAACTTAACCCCATAGACACTGTCTATTAATAAGCTTTGAAAAACTACAATCCTCAACTATTTCCCACTTCCTGGTTGGATTTTTCTCAGGTTTTCACCTGCCATATGAGTTCTGTTATACTCACAGACATCATTCAAACAGTTTTAGAAACTTCAGAGTTTTTTTATCCCGCTGAATTGCAGGGCGCAAAATATTACTACAAATATTTATAATCATGCAATCACAAGTGAAATATACCAAAACACAGCTTAGCTTGTTGTTAATCCACCTATCGTGTCAGATTTTGAAAATATGCGTTGCAGCGAAAGCAATCCAAGCTTTTGTGAGTGTATCAATCAATGCTAGAACAGCTAGCCCCAAATTAGCATGGTCACGAAAGTCAGAAAAGCAATAAAATTAATCGCTTACCTTTGATAATCTTCGGATGTTTGCACTCACGAGACTCCCAGTTATTCGATAAATATTACTTTTATAACAAAAAAACGCCTTTTGGGTTGCGCGTTATGTTCAGAAAACCAAAGCCTCGTTCCGTTCGACGAAAATTCCAAAAAGTATCTGTAATGTTCGTAGAAACATGTCAAATGTTTTTTATAATCAATCCTCAGGTTGTTTTTAACAAACATAATCGATAATATTTCGACCGTAACCTATTCAATAAAAGAGAGAAAGAAAATGGAGAGCTACCCCCCTCGTGCACAGGAACTAATCAAAGGACACCTGACTAGTTTTGAAAAATCTCGCTCATTTTTCAAAATAAAAGCCTGAAACTATGTCTAAAGCCTGGTCACAGCCTGAGGAAGCCATTGGAAAATGAATCTGGTTGATACCCCTTTAAATGGAAGAAAGACGGGCAAGAAAACACAGATAAATTAAAATTTTAAAAAATCACTTGGGTTGGATTTCCTCAGGTTTTTGCCTGCAGATTCAGTTTTGTTATACTCACAGACAATATTTTGACAGTTTTGGAAACTTTGGAGTGTTTTCTATCCCAATCTGTAAATTTATATGCATATTCTACGATCTGGACCTGAGAAATAGTCCGTTTACCTTGGGAACGTTATTTAAAAAATAAAAAATAAAAATCTGACCCCTAGCGTCAAGAAGTTAATATTGCCTGCTAACATGAATTTCTTATAATTACGTAAATTGTGTCACTTCTCTTGCGTTCCGTGCAAGCAGTCACGGTATATGCAGCAGTTTGGGCCGCCTGGCTCATTGCGAACTGTGTGAAGTCCATTTATTCCTATCAAAGGCCATAATTAATTTGCCAGAATTGTACATAATTATGACATAACATTGAAGGTTGTACAATGTAACAGCAATATTTAGACTTAGGGATGCCATCCGTTAGATAAAATACGGAACGGTTCTGTATTTCACTGAAAGAATAAACGTTTTGTTTTCGAAATGATAGTTTCCGGATTCAACCATTTTAATGACCAAAGGCTCGTATTTCTGTGTGTTATTATGTTACAATTAAGTCTATGATTTGATAGAGCAGTCTGACTGAGCGATGGTAGGCAGCAGCAGGCTCGTAAGCATTCATTCAAACAGCACTTTCGTGCGTTTCCCAGTAGCTATTGCGCTGTTTATGACTTCAAGCATATCAACTCCCGAGATTAGGCTGGTGTAACCGATGTGAAATGGCTAGCTAGTTAGCAGGGCGCGCGCTAATAGCGTTTCAAACGTCACTCGCTCTGAGACTTGGAGTAGTTGTTCCCCTTGCTCTGCATGGGTAACGCTGCTTCGAGGGTGGCTGTTGTCGATGTGTTCCTGGTTCGAGCCCAGGTAGGAGCAAGGAGAGGGACGGAAGCTATACTGTTACACTGGCAATACTAAAGTGCCTATAAGAGCATCCAATAGTCAAAGGTATATGAAATACAAATCGTATAGAGAGAAATAGTCCTATAATTCCTATAATAACTACAACCTGAAACTTCTTACCTGTGAATATTGAAGACTCATGTTAAAAGGAACCACCAGCTTTCATATGTTCTCATGTTCTGAGCAAGGAACTTAAAAGTTAGCTTTTTTACATGGCACATATTGCACTTTTACTTTCTTCTCCAACACTTTGTTTTTGCATTATTTAAACAAATTGAACATGTTTCATTATTTATGAGGCTAAATTGATTTTATTGATGTATTATATTAAGTTAAAATAAGTGTTCATTCAGTATTGTTCTAATTGTCATTATAAAAATTGGCTGATTAATCGGTATCGGCTTTTTTGGTCCTCCAATAATCGGTATCGGCGTTGAAAAAATCATAATCGGTCGACCTCTAGTCTGTACTCTGCTATAAGAAACGTTCAACTGTTTTGGCCGGTGCTTTGACCCGAGTGGGCAGGTAGCAGACAAGTTAAAATTCCTCTCTCCTGTTATCATCCCAGACAGAGGTCAGTCAGTGTATGGGTGTGTTTCCTCCAGGGAGGCCTAGGCAGCGATCATGTGCTTGCTTAACTGCTAACTCAGAAAGGTTGACTCATCCGGAATGTAGTTAGTTGAGCGAGATCCGTACACTGGTGTGTGTGTGTGACTGGCCAGAGTTTTAAATGAGAATCCCTCATGATCAATACTTTGTGGTTGGTCAGATTGCTACACATTGCTGTGTCTTTGTACTCTGTCTCCAACACACTGTCCTTGTGACGTAGTAGCCTGGGGGAGAGGAGGCGAGAGGCGGCATGGGAACACTGTGTTCCACCAGCAGCCAGATGATGCCAAACGTACCACACACACCCACACAAAACCTCCCACATCCTGAAACACTCCAGAGACTTCCAAGGAATGGGATAGTCTGTGTCTTACCAGGGACCCGCATAAACCATTACAGACACACACAGGCCCTGCCAAAACCCCAGCGATGGCTAACTTCTAACCCACCTCTGATCTCACACACACACACACACACACACACACACACACACACACACACACACACACACACACACACACACACACACACACACACACACAGAGGGTTGGGTCAATTTCAGTTCCATTCAGAAAGTAAACCAGATTTGGAACTGGCGTTTCAGTATAGTCCTTGAATTTACAGGTATTGAAATGTAATTAACCCTGACAGATATAGACAAAGCCTTTTTTTATGATGGGCCAGGGGGGAGAACTGGAGGGCTGTCCCCCTGTCTCCCCCCTTGGACTCAGAGATTATTGCATTTTTGTACACTTGATACTGCCATTTCCTCCAATCTAGAGCAAAAAAAAATCATTGTATATTAAAAAAAATAGCAAAAAAGAAACGTCCCTTTTTCAGGACCCTGTTTTTCAAAGATAATTTGTAAAAATCCAAATAACTTCACAGATCTTAATTGTAAAGGGTTTAAACACTGTTTCCCATGCTTGTTCAATGAACCATAAAAAATGAATGAATATGCACCTGTGGAATGGTCGTTAAGACACTAACAGCTTACAGACGGTAGACAATTAAGGTCACAGTTATGAAAACTTAGGACACTAAAGAGGCCTTTCTACTGACTCTGAAAAATACCAAAAGAAAGATGCCCAGGGTCCCTGCTCATCTGCGTGAACGTGCCTTAGACATGCTGCAAGGAGGCATGAGGACTGCACATGGGCCAGGGCAATAAATTGCAATGTTTGTACTGTGAGATGCCTAAGACAGCGTTACAGGGAGGAAGGGCGGACAGCTGATTGTCCTCGACGGTGGCAGATCACGTGTAAAAACACCTGCACAGGATCAGTACAGCCGAACATCACACCTGCGGGACAGGTACAGGATGGCAACAATTGCCCAAGTTACACCAGGAACGCACATTCCCTCCATCAGTGCTCAGACTGTCCACAATAGGCTGAGAGAGGCTGGACTGAGTGCTTGTAGGCCTGTTGTAAGGCAGGTCCTCACCAGACATCACCGGCAACAACGTCGCCTATGGGCACAAACCCACAGTCGCTGGACCAGACAGAACTGGCAAAAAGTGCTCTTCACTGACGAGTTGCGGTTTTGTCTCACCAGGGTTGATGGCCGGATTCGCGTTTATCGTTGAAGGAATGAGCGTTACACCGAGGCCTGTACTCTGGAGCGGGATCGATTTGGAGGTGGAGGATCCTTCATGGTCTTGGGCGGTGTGTCACAGTATCATCGGACTGAGCTTTCTGTCATTGCAGGCAATCTCAACGCTGTGCGTTACAGGGAAGACATCCTCCCTCATGTAGTACCCTTCCTGCAGGCTCATCCTGACATGACCCTCCAGCATGACAATGCCACCAGCCATACTGCTCATTCTGTGCGTGATTTCCTGCGAGACAGGAATGTCAGTGTTCTGTTATGGCCAGCGAAGAGCCTGGATCTCAATCCCATTGAGCACGTCTGGGACCTGTTGGATCGGCAGGTGAGGGCTAGGGCCATTCCCCCCAGAAATGTCTGGGAACTTACAGGTGCCTTGGTGGAAGAGTGGGGTAACATCTCACAGCAAGAACTGGCAAATCTGGTGCAGTCCATGAAGAGGAGATGCACTGCAGTACTTAATGCAGCTGGTGGCCACACCAGATACTGACTGTTACCTTTGACCCCCCCTTTGTTCAGGGACACATTATTCCATTTATGTTAGTCACATGTCTGTGGAACTTGTTCAGTTTATGTCTCAGTTGTTGAATCTTGTTATGGTCATACAAATATTTACACATGTTAAGTTTGCTGAAAATAAACGCAGTTGACAGTGAGAGGACGTTTCTTTTTTTGCTGAGTTTAGCTTTCTGTGAGTATATAATTTATTTCTCACCTCAATATTAAGAGTTCATGGCACCACTTTACAACCGCAGTAGGGTGTAGTAGCTTATGGTTTTGAAGTGCCCGCGGAGCGCGCCATTGGCAGTGAATAAGCCTACCAAGTAGCCTAGGCCTAGCGCTGGGACGTTTTTGGAGGACATTAGCCTACATTTACTGATAGATCAATCAATTAGCCTACATGGCTATATAGCAACGCTATCATATTTAGAGTTGGCAATCTAGCTAAGTGTTTTGAGTTCCCACTTGCTCAGGTTGTGAATAATATAGCCTAGGTCAATATGCACAAAGATTCAGTAAGTTCTCTGAAGAGGCAACACTGTATCTGATAATTCTGGATCCTAGTTTGACAGGTTGCACATCAAAATATAAATTATGCATTTCCTGGATATGTTAGATGAAATAGATTACTTTTTGAATTATAGGCTACGGCCTCAGTTGTCTAACTTTGCTCTAACTGTTGAGTTCCCATGGAAAACCAGGTTTTTGTTTTATCGGTGTAGTCTTGATGTGGGTAAAAGTCACACGCTGAGTAGAATGGGGAAATCCAAAAACATATAGGAAACCACAGTACTCCACCCGCAAACTGCACATACTGAAGCGTTGGTGGGCCGGTGTGTGGTTGTGTGTGTGTGTGTGTGTGTGTGTGTGGTTCTTGGTAGGGGGGTTGTATGTGTAGTAGTGTGACCTTTGGTTGCCTCTGCTGGAGAACGCTGCTCTCCCTGCACTCCCCTGTCTGTGTCCGTCCCTCATTATAACCTGACGGGTAATGTTGTGTGGGAGTGCTGATCTAGGATAAGGTCCCCCTGTCCATGTAGGCCTAATCTTATTTATTGTAATCTTAAAGGAAAAACTGATCCTAAATCAGCACTCCTACTCCGCCTTCATGTGGCGCTGCCGTCGAGCCCTGTCTGCCTTTAATGGGCCTTTAGTAGGGATGTCCATCTTTCCCTTTCAAGATGATTCGATATGTTTCTAGATGCATGGGATACGATACAGGAACAATACGTCTTAGTTTGAAATTATTTTGTGCGACGTGGTTTGATGTGATATGTTTCGATGGACTGACATTTGTTGCATAAACACATACACTTTCCATTCTAAAGTCAAATCTGCTGCTGATGGAGCTCATGAGCTGGGCCTCTGAGCAGACTGACACGTGTGTGTGTGTGTGTGTGTGTGTGTGTGTGTGTGTGTGTGTGTGTGTGTGTGTGTGTGTGTGTGTGTGTGTGTGTGTGTGTGTGTGTGTGTGTGTGTGTGTGTGTGTGTGTGTGTGTGTGTGAAATAACTATGTAAGCAGCTGAGCCATAAAGGAGACTAGGTATCTACCACCACAATATCGGACGGGGGTGGGGGGGCAATGTATCCTATGTTTGCGTATTGGTGAATCGTTACATCCCTAGCCTTTAGGAGTTTAGCAGCTGTAGCGGTGTCATGCAGTCTGACTCTATCCAACCTCTGAAACATGAGTCACCCCACAGCGTGAATATATTAAGATGTGGGATACAAAGAAAGTCAGTTATTAGCTAATGTAAAATGTCACCACGCTTCCTTTTTTAATTGATTTTATATTTCTGAAGCCGGGGCACAGGTCAGAGGATGTTGAAATGAAAGGTTCATAAACCTTCCTCGATGTGTTTTACAGCTTTGGGTTTATGGGTGATGAAGTAAAATGACGATAAGATGAAGAACAGACTCGGGTGGTGATAATTATGATACGATGCTGATGATTTAAGAAGTGTTGTGATATGTCTTGCAAAGGTTGCAAAGGGCAGGGTATATTAGTAGTTTACCAGTAATCTACCAGAATTTTGTTAACTTTCAAGGAATATATTTTATCATATGACATCTAGTGGCCTTTTTGGGAACTTCAGATTATCACAGGCGTCTGTAATTATCTCTGGCCCCCTATATGGCTTTATCGCATGTCTTTAAGAAACAACAACAAATATAATAATTTTTATTATATATTTTTTAGACAGCTGTAAATTATTAGCCTAAATATAAACCATCAACTTATTGAATACCATTGAGGGTTTCAGCATTATTTGTTACATTTATTTTATTATGTCTGTCTTTGTACATGTCTTAGGGCCAAACCGATGGCAGTTGTGAACAAAAAAATTGTTGGAAGAGTTGCAGAGTTAATTGAAAATGCCATTGTTGATTTATATACTTTTATCATTATTAGGCTATTTTCTCTTGAACCATACGGTCTATCCACTAGAAGCTCATGGACAATATTGACACAGATAGAAAAATGTATACAATATATGAACAAGTTATTCAAGTATAAATGACCAAAGTTTCCATAGATTGCCATAGATTACATGTTACTTACCAAAATTACTGAAGATTCCAGTAACTGGTAAATTAGCGGGAGCTTTGCAACCCTATATGTCTGACAAAGATGCTAATGACTGTGTCGGTCCCCCCCTCTTTTCCTAGAGAGGCTAGTGAGGAGTGCAATGGAATCAGCGGTGCTCTCTCAGTGGAGTCGTCCGCGCCGCCGTCGAGACTGAACAACTGGTGTCCCGCGGCCACCGCCGCCCCAACCCTTACCCCTGCTCCGGCCCCTGTGCCCGCGCCCCCAGTCACCTCCGCAAGAATGGGGGACGGCCTGGATGCAACCACAGTGCAGATGTCTTCGTCAGGCAGCAGTAGCAGCAGCCAGGGGGGGCAGCCCCAGCCCTCCACCTACGTACCCACCGTGCCAGAGTTTAACCCACCGCCCCCAGAGTACATCAACCCGTTGCAGCCCAAGCGGCAGACCAACCAGCTGCAGTACCTGCTCAAGGCGGTGCTGAAGACCCTGTGGAAGCACCACTTCTCCTGGCCCTTCCAGGCACCTGTCGATGCCGTCAAACTCAACCTGCCGGTGAGTAGTGTGTTTGTCTGGTTGGCTTTCTGGCTGGCTGGTGTCACGCTATGTGGACTAGAAAAGGAGAAACAAACGACCTGAAAATAGTCTTTGGAAGTTTCATTAATTTAAAAGTTTAATTCACTAAATAGTCTTTTAGAGCAGGTTTGGGTTGTAGTGTACCTACAGGATGGTAATTCTCCAGCAACAGGGTTGGAGAACCCTGCTTTAGACTTCTATCCTGACTACCCATCCACATCGCTCTGACCAAACGCCACACTCAGTGTTTCTTCTCTACCATGAGTCCGGGTTTGCTTTTCTCCCTGGCATGTTATAAAATGGGAACACGTTCTGGCCGTTTTGGTCCCAGATATAGAAGGGTTGGGCCAGAGCCGTGATAGTGAAACAAGGAATAAATGCACAATGAATAACGCGAAACGTTGAGTCAAAATAACATGGCTATATACAGGGAGTACCAGTACTGAGTCGGTATACAATGTAATTAACGTAGCTATGTGCATATGCACTCAGTGACCAGTTTATTAGGGATACCATCTAGTACCGGTTCATATTCTCTTTTACCTCCGGAACATCCTGAATTCTTTGGGGCGTGGACTCGTTGCTCAATTGGTATCAAGTGACCGAACATCTGTCAGGAAAACATGCCCTACACCGTTACACCACCGGCACCAGCCTGTACCGTTGACACCAGGCAGGGTGGGGCCGTGGACTCATGCTGCTTACACCAAATTCTGACTCTGCCATCAGCATGACGCAACAGGAATCGGTATTTGTCGGACCAGGCAATGTTTTTCCACTTAGGTAGTCCAGTGTTGGTGATTGCGTACCCACTGGAGCCGCTTCTTCCTGTTTTTAACTGATTGGAGCGGAACACGGTGTGGTGGTCGTCTGCAATAGCCTATCCGTGACAACGATCGATGAGTTGTGCGTTCTGAGATGCCGTTCTGCACACCACCGTTGTACTGCACTATTATTTGCCTGTTTCTGGCCCGCCTGTTAGCTTGCACCATTCTTGCCATTCTCCTTTGACCTCTCTCGTCAACGAGCTGCTTTCACCCACAGGACTGCCGCTGACTGGATGTTTTTTGTTTGTCGCACCATTCTCTGTAAACCCTAGACACTGTTGTGCTTGAAAAGCCCAGGAGACAGGACGTTTCTGAGGTACTAGAACCGGCTCGCCTGGCACCGACGATCATGCCACGCTCTTAGTTGCTTAGGTCACTCGTTTTGCCCATTCTAACGTTCAATCAAACAGTAACTGGATACCTGTCTGCCTGCTTTATATAGCGATCCACGGACACATCACCTACCATCTGCAGGAGCAAACCATTTCCATGAATGGGGTGGTATACCTAATAAACTGGCCAGAGTGTAGGTAGGTGTGACTATGCAACAGGATAGATACACAGTAGCAGAAGTGTGTGTGTGTGTGTGTGTGTGTGTGTGTGTGTGTGTGTGTGTGTGTGTGTGTGTGTGTGTGTGTGTGTGTGTGTGTGTGTGTGTGTGTGTGTGTGTGTGTGTGTGTGTGTGTGTGTGAGTAGAGTCCAGTGTTGGTGCAAAAAAGGGTAAATGCAGGTATTCTGGGTAGCCATTTGATTAGCTATTTAGCAGTCTTGTTTAGTTGTCTTATGGCTTGGGGGTAGAAGCTGTTCAGGGACCTGTTGGTTCCTGACTTTGTGCACTGGTTCCTCTTGCCGTGCGGTAGCAGAGAGAACAGTCTATACTATTTCCAGTGAGTGCTGGTTTTCCCTTTTCTAGGTCACACCCTTACAACTGTGCACCCCAAAGAGCTTTTGTTTTGTAAGGAGTATTGAGTTTATTATTGATTCTAGTAGTGTTTCTGTGTGTGGCCATGCCACCCAAGCACCCAACATGCACACTTGGCAGATTCCTCTGTCTGTGACTGTCCTGTTTTAATTGAATTATACTTAAACATTTCAGGACTACTACAAGATTATTAAAGTTCCTATGGATATGGGAACAATCAAGAAGCGACTTGAGAACAGCTACTACTGGAACGCCCAAGAATGTATTCAAGACTTCAACACCATGTTCACCAACTGCTACATTTACAACAAGGTAACGATGCAGTAATGCACCGTAGCTGCTGTCAACCACCACCATAGAAATATAATCTATAGAAAGGGCTTGGAACCGCTAACTCTGACAATTTGAACGAGGTTGTTCATTTCATGACCACCACACCACATATAGTTAGTGTCAGAGACATATATTTAGAGTTTAGCTTACTTTTAGAATGGACGCTGTTTTAGAATGGATGCTTTTTCCTAGGTAGTGCTAGATAAATGTATGTCTGGGTCCTAGGTAGTGCTAGGTCTGTGCACGTCTAGGTCCTAGGTATGTCTAGGCTTTGGTTTCTGGTACTGTATTAACATGGAGTGTCTGTCTGCTCATGCCTGCAGCCTGGAGATGACATAGTGTTAATGGCTGAGCAGCTGGAGAAGATGTTTCTCCAGAAGATTACTGAGATGCCCCAGGACGAGACGGAGATTGCTGTCATGACCGGCAAGGGACGAGGCCGGGGCCGACGGGAAGGAGGTAGGGTACAGCACACACACACAGGCACACACTGAAACAAGTACACACCCCTGGCCTGGGGTTTCCAATACCCGTTTCACACTACTGAACTGTCCTGTGCTGGCCAGGTTACACGTCCACCATAGTTGCTGGAAGTTGTCTTTTGTCATCTATTTATTTTTTTTATGTTGTGTTTCAAGTGAGCAACCTCTAATTTTCAAACTAAATAAAAGGAAGAATTATCGCTGTGAATCATCATAATGTTTGTGTCAATTAATCCCATAAGGGATGGGTTGCCAACTGGCACCAAAATACATTTAAGTTAATTCAATTTAGGGTTGGGCGGTATCCACATTTTTGTACTGTCATACCGTTTTTGTACCATACCGGGTACAGGGTATTACCGTAAGTGCACACAAGGGGTGCAATTTTAAAATAAATCATATTTCATTATTTATACGCACAAAACTATTTAGGCAACCAGGATCTTTAGGGCCCTATAAAATCCATTAAATGTTTTTGCCTCATTCCGTTTTATTTGTTCCCAAATTATGTTTTCTCATTTTAGTTCTGTCCCCCCCCCCCCCACATCAATGCTTAAAGGGAAATGTCTTATTTTTTTCCTTTCATTCATTATCCCCAGCACCACCCCAATATCAACAACACGTTTCTATGTTTTGTAGTAAAAAAAGATACAGGGAGGTAAGTGTTTCCAATGACATTAGGAGACAATTAGTATGCAATGCCTACTCATAATTGGTTGAAATCACATGATGCACAACGATGTGATTGTAAACACTTAGAGGTCGACCGATTAGTATTTTTCAACGCCGATACCGATTACTGGAGGACCAAAAAAAGCCGATGCTGATTTAAAAAAAGATATATATATTTGTAATAATGACAATTACAACAGTACTGAATGAACAATCAACACTTTTATTTTAACTTCATATAATACATAAATAAAATCTATTTAGTCTCAAACAAATAATGTAACATGCTCAATTTGGTTTAAATAATGCAAAAACAGTGTTGGAGAAGAAAGTAAAAGTGCAATATGTGCCATGTAAGAAAGCTAACGTTTAAGTTCCTTGCTCAGAACATGAGAACATATGAAAGCTGGTAGTTCAATATTCCCAGTTAAGAAGTTTTAGGTTGTAGTTATTATAGGAATTATGACGCGTCGACTATTTCTCTCTCTACCATTTGAATTTCATATACCTTTGACTATTGGATGTTCTAATAGGCACTTTAGTATTGCCAGCCTAATCTCTGGAGTAGATGGGCTTGAAGTCATAAACAGTGCTGTGAATCAAGCATTGCTAAGAGCTGCTGGCAAACTCAGTTAAGTTTGAATGAATGCTTACGAGCAGGCTGCCGCCTACCACCGCTCAGTCAGAGTGATCTATCAAATCATAGACTTAATTATAATATAATAAACACACAGAAATACGAGTCTTAGGTCATTAATATGGTCAAATCCGGAAACTATCATTTCGAAAACAAAATGTTTATTCTTTCAGTGAAATACGGAACCGTTCTGTATTTTATCGAACGGGCGGCAACCCTGAGTCTAAATATTGCTGTTACATTGCACAACCTTCAATGTTATGTCATTGTTATGTAAAAGTCTGGCAAATTAGTTCTCAACGAGCCAGGCGGCCCAAACTGTTGCATATACCCTGACTCTGCGTGCAATGAATGCAAGAGAAGTGACACAATTTGTCTAGTTAATATTGCCTGTAAACATGAATTTCTTTTAACTAAATATGCAGGTTTAAAAAATATATACTTCTGTGTATTGATTTTAAGAAAGGCATTGATGTTTATGGTTAGGTACATTGGTGCAACGATTGTGCTTTTTTCACAAATGCGCTTTTGCTAAATCATCACCCATTTGGCTAAGTAGGCTGTGATTCGATTATAAATTAACAGGCACCACATTGATTATATGCAACGCAGGACAAGCTAGTTAACCTAGTAATATTGTCAACCATGTTTAGTTAACTAGTGATTATGTGAAGAATAATTTGTTTTTAATAAGATAAGTTTAATGCTAGCTAGCAACTTACCTTGGCTCCTTGCTGCACTCACGTAACAACAGGTGGTCAGCCTGCCACGCAGTGTCCTCGCGGAGTGCAATGTAATTGGCCATAATCGGTGTCCAAAAATGCAGATTACCGATTTGTTATGAAAACTTTTTTAAAATCGGCCCTAATTAATCGGCCATGCCATGCCGATTAATCGGTCGACCTCTAATAGAAATGCACACTTTTCACATGTTGATGTTGCGGTGGTGCTGGAGAGTTGTATTTTACATTTTTTAACCACATCAGGAGACCACTTAAGGTCTGGGCAATATTTGAGAAAGTAAATTGTTTGGGTGTAGTACCCCTTTTAATTCCAGTGCACACCAGCAAGAGGCTGTTTTTAGCTGTGTTGGTATGATTTGCAAAACAAATATCCACTGGATTGATGCAAATAATCATGATATCATTCTGCCAGGTAGGCAGAGGCTACTTTGTAGTTAATGCTTAATTGAGAAGGTTTTTTGGGAAAGCCTTTCCATCTACCAGAAGACCTTTCATTAGCAGAATGCTAACAGCTGCACAAAGTGGTTGACGCGCGCTCTGTACATACACAGACAGGGAATTCTCCTTGCCTCTTCAGAAAGTTGCAGGAAATGCGAATCAATTATGCATTCTGTTCATGTCTTATGGTAGACTTGGGCTAATTGCTACATTTTCAATACATTTAGTTGATTCCCTACTAAGTTCAATGTAGATTTTATAGGGACCTAGATCTCTATCCAGGAGGGGGTTGAATGTCTCTGCTGTAACCAAGAAGCTTGATCTTGACATTTAGCCACTTAATTGCAAGTTAAAAAACCAAATGCATAGCTCGAGCCCTGAGCTGGATATCATTTAATTGACATCTTAGAATTATTGTACTTATTCAATTTCATTCATTCATCCATGCATTGTTCTGTCTCTGTGTGTCTCACCCTCCCAGGTCTGAACTTGAAGCCAGGCCCGACTATGGATTCTCCTTCCACCACCCCCCAGACGCGGGGCTTCTCCAGCCACTCCCCAGGCCCCCAGACCAGAGGACCACCAGTGCAGCAACAGACCCAGGACCAGGGGCCTCCATCTCTACCTCCTCAGCCCCTCATGCAGGCCCTGCCCTCCCGCGTGCCCCCAACGCTACCTGTCCACACCCATGCCCACGCGCCACAGCTCGGGGCCCCCTACTCACTGGGCCTGTCGGACCTGCCCCTCCAGGCCCCTCCTAAGCTCCCTATCATGACCTCCGTGCCTCCTCCCCCCACCCAGACCACCCTGCCCCCCACGTCCATTCAGAGCACCGCCCCCATACTGCAGAACCCCGTGCCCATGGCCAAAGTGAGTAGGATGTAGGGTTTGGCATGCATGGGGAGGGTGCTGGGTATATTGCTTACAGAACTGGGTCATGTTCATTTATAGCGCAAAATGGAAAATGAGAATGAGAGTTTCGAGGTGGTCCCTCCCTGTTTCAATCTGTTTTCTTCCATTTGATGCATAAGGAATGACCCTTGATTCAAATAGTATTTGTGTTCCTTCAAATACTTTGAGCATTTAATTGAACCTCTCTGGAGTGCCAAATGGGCAGGGTTTGCACTTTTAGGGCTACTCCATTGGTTCCATTGCACCAGGGAAGCTCAATCAATCGCAGTTCAGAATGCTTTTGACAAAATTAAACTGTGTATTACCTTAAGCATATGATCTAAAACGATCACATTCTCCTCTCATACTCTGCCTCTTCTCCGTCCCCTTTCTGTCCCTCTCCCTGTGCCCCTCATTTCTCTATCCCCCTCTTCCCTTCCCCCATTCCAGCAGAGAAAGAGCCAGAAAAGGAAAGCCGACACGACCACCCCCACGGCCAACGACCAGCTGAGCGAGTCTTCTCCGGCCGAGTCCAAGTCGGGCAAGACGCTGCCGCGGCGAGAAAGCGCCAGGCCCGCCAAGCTTCTCAAGAAGGAGGCTCCGGACTCCCAGCACCACCTGGGCCTCGGGATAGGTCTCGGTCTAGGGGGAACCGTAGGACCAGGGGTAGGGGCTCATAGCCCCAAGCAGCAGGAGCAGCTACGGTACTGCTCCAGCTTGGTCCGAGACATGTTACATAAGAAGCACGTGGCCTACGCCTGGCCCTTCTACAAGCCAGTCGACGTGGACATGCTGGGGCTGCACGACTACCACGACATCATCAAACACCCCATGGACCTTGCCACCGTCAAGGTGGGTTTGAATGGAACACTATCATGGCTGCGTCCCAAATTGCACCCTTTCCCCTGTATATATAGTACACTACTTTCGACCAGAGCCCTATGTTGGGTTAGGGTTGGAAAGAAAGCCTGAAGGAGTGTAGCTCTCTAAGGGATTCCCTAGTCCTCTCTAAAAGGATTCCAACATTGCGACGTGGTTTTGTGGTTGACATGTGGTGATGTGTTTGTAGGTGAAGCTGGACAACCGGCAGTACAGAGACGCCCAGGAGTTTGCCGCCGACGTGCGGTTAATGTTCTCCAACTGCTACAAGTACAACCCACCCGACCACGAGGTGGTGGCTATGGCACGCAAACTACAGGTGATAACACTTCTGACACGGTTAATAGTAACTCCCTCAGAATTCCATTTCGTTACTTAAATGTTCCAGAAGGATCTTAAGTCTGGCAACATAAAGGTATATTGTAAATATTTAAATGGTCGCATTCACGCGTGACAGATACACATGCAAGGTGTGTATATATATATATATATACAAGATAGATGTCACAAAAATCGATTTCATAACAAATGCCCACATGAGCTTACGCCTTTTCATGTACCTGTTTGCTAAACTATTTGCCGTGTTAATGTTTTACTGGTGCAGTAGATGTTTATTAAATCAGGGTTGTTCAGTAAGGAGAATACGTTTTGAAACCGAGTGAAATTCATAGGTACTACCAGTTCCTGAACACCGATGTTTGCTTATCCATTGCAACTAGTTTTGCTGCGGTGCGGCCTATTGAACACCACCCAGTTCTGTTCTCTATCTAGACTCTGATACTGAGTATGTCCTCTCTCTCTCCAACAGGACGTGTTTGAGATGCGCTTTGCCAAGATGCCAGACGAGCCCGAGGAGACGCTGGCTTCGGCTCCTGCCCCCGCGTTGCTCCAGTCCTCTGCCCCCATCATCAAGTCCCAGCCGCCTCCCATCCTAAACCCCGCCTCCTCCATCCTAGGTCCCGCCTCCTCTGTCAAACGCCCCGCTTCCTCCTCGGACAGCTCCAGTGATTCGTCATCGGAGTCGGAATCGTCCACGAACGACTTGGAGGAGGAGAGAGCCCAGAGACTGGCCGAGCTACAGGAACAGGTGAGGAAAGACCGAAATGACGTCATTGAATGCAAATAGGATTGGATTGAGGGATTCCAGCTTCTCTGACATCTCTATTCATCATACATTATTGTAATGAACCATAACCCCCTCATAACTATCATCTTCCTCATTTTTCTTTGTTGGCACTAATAACATTTGTGATACATTTGATGGATAAATAAAGTTGTTTAAAATGTAATTGAATCCCTGAGGGTGGATGAGGGGTGCTGTGTCATTTCTGACCCCCTGGGATATTTGGTAACTTCCAGTCAATGCCTATCCATTGTTTTTTGACCGTTGGGGTTCCTGTCTGTCTGTTTCAGCTCAAAGCTGTCCATGAGCAGCTGGCGGCCCTCTCGCAGCCACAGGCCAGCAAACCAAAGAGGAAAGAGAAGGAGAAGAAGAAAGACAAGCACAAAAGGAAAGGAGCGGTGGAGGAGATCCCGGAGCCGGCCATTCAGTTCCCCAAGAAGACCAAGAACAACAACAACAACAGCAGCAGCAGCAGCAGCAACAACAACAACAAGGAGCTCCTGCCGAAGAAGACCAAGAAACCCAGGTAGGAACGATACTAGCCTTTTCACACTACTGAGCCAAGCTGAGAAGAGGGGTATGCTACAAAGCAGGACCAAGGAGTAAGCCGGCTAACTTGCCTGAATATTTTGATATTATAATTTTTTTTTTAAGAGGAGCTTGAAATGGGCATGGTTGAATTGATAAAACAAATTAAATCAAATTTACCCGAAAACCAAGAGTTATTTCCTGGTTGCTTATTAAACTTAGCTGGCTAACTCATTGATCCTGGTTTGTTGTATACCCCTCTGTACTGCACTGGCCTGGTTCTCCATCAGTCTATACACGGTACAATACACAGCTACGGGAATTTCTGTCTTAGGTGTGGCATTAGTACAGAAGTCAGGACCTGTGACATTTACAAGGGGACACAGAATTTGCTGAGCGCATGGATTGTATTGACACGTTATAAACGTTGCTGACCTCAAAGCGCTTGATTGCATTTGTCAAATTACTTCATGAACCTGTTTTGTTGTTTTTATAAGCTTCTGTCTCATTTCCACGGCAAGTGTGGTAACATGATTTGTTTTCTCCCTCTGCCTTGGGCTCTTTCTGCATTTCACGGAGATGTTATGTTACTGTGGCTACATTACAATGTCCCATATACTGGCATACTACTTAGAATTCACTACTTCTTTCAAAGTAGTATGCTTGTTTGGACATTGGAATAGAAAGGTTATTCTCTTCCAGTTGAAATAGTACTGATGGTTTATATATTCTGCTCTGATCTTGCAGTAAGAAGGAGGGAGGTGCGGTGAAGAACAACCGCTCTGCAGCCATGGGCCATCAGGCAGCGCTGCAGCCCCCAGCTCTGCAGCCCGTGTCTGGCTTGGGGGAGGGCCTGGAGGAGGACCCGGCTGCAGCCGGAGCCCCCGGGGAGAAGGGTAAGCCCATGTCGTACGAGGAGAAGAGGCAGCTGAGTCTGGACATCAACAAGCTGCCCGGCGACAAGCTGGGTCGTGTGGTCCACATCATCCAGTCCAGAGAGCCCTCGCTGAAGAACTCCAACCCCGACGAGATCGAGATCGACTTTGAGACACTCAAGCCGTCCACGCTGAGAGAGCTGGAGAGATACGTGTCGTCGTGCCTCCGCAAGAACAAGAAGAAGGTTCCTGGTGAGTCTCAACATGCGTGTCTTTGCCTCCCCCTGTGGCCAAACAGAAACTCCCGACCCCCTACAAATCACTTGTAATTGAATAATGTTGCATCATTAATTCAAATTAATCCCAAAATTACAGTTACAAAACATGAATAACAAGGTATTGTTAAGATAACTTTTCCACAGCTTTCCTCTAGCTCATAGGTCACACTTAAAAAAAAAATATATATATTGTTTTACCAAGTGGTTTCCTTTAACTTTGAGCAATGCAGTGTGTTATATTGACCTAACATGTTAGTGGAAGATAGTTTGTCTTGAGAAGATGTCGAGTCACATGCTTCCCTCTCCTATAGTGGCAGAGAAGACCATGGAGGCCATGACGGCCGCCAAGACCAAGGCCAGCTCCTCCTCTGACTCGGACAGCAGCGACTCCAGCTCCTCAGACAGTGATGAGGAGAAGGGTAGGGACACGCTGCAAGCCCTTCTCATTTCACTCCTCAAATGTTTTTTTTAAGCCTTTATTATCTTCTTTGGTTTGAAGCGTAGCATTGAGGTATTTCACACGTGCCTCGTTATTTACCTCATGCGTATACCATGGTCAATACTTTAATATTTGACTAGCTCACATTGTGGCTGTGTTTAAACAACAGATTTGTTTTCACGCATTCAGAATTGATAGACGAAAGCTTCGTTCAGTAGTCAGGACCTCCTCTCGCCCTTCTCTTGTCAGGAGTGGCTCCTAAACAGAAACAGAAGAAAGGCCACGGGACCAACGAAGGGAAGAAGCCCCATCTCCACCATGCCATGTCTGGTGCTGGTCCGGTCCACCAGGGCCACCCTCACGCCCAGGCTCCTGTCCTGCAGCCCAGCATTCACCTGAAGCAACAGCAACATAACCCCTCCCCCGCCACCTACATGGCCCCTCCTCCCCCGGTAAGATTTGATTGATTGATTGATTTATTAGATAACTAAAAGTAGTAGGCTGCTCCTGCCGGAGACGACAACATATTTAACGTTTTGGTCATTCAGATAACCACATCACAGTCCTAAGTACATTTTCCCTCAGCAAAGTCAGTGCTAGTAGGAAAAGACAAGTGCAGGATTTATTTAAGGTACTTAACATTACATACATGATCAATTATCCAGGATAGAAACACAGCTCGAATGCTTATTTCATATGTGGTCCTGAAGATATGACATGATAGCATTTGGTTGTCTGTTTTTGTAAAAGCTCATTACAGGATTTAAAAACAACGGCAAGACGATATTTATAACATATATTTTAGGGCATTTCACTACATCCGCAATAACATCTGCTAAATATGTGTATGCGATCAATACGATTTGATAGGGATGGTGACTGTACAGCGGGGACTACACAGCTGATTAAAAAAGCATTTGGCATCACTGAAAAGTGCAGCAGTGAAATTCAGTGTATGATTGCGCTTGTGTGTAATGTCTAGGTAACGGTCACGGCGTTGGAGTCCTCCCAGCTGCTGGAGAACACGTTTGATTCGCTGCCCCATTTCGGCCAGCAGCCCCTCATGCACCTGTCCCAGCACCACCACTCCTCGTCGCCTGCCGTGCCCCCCCACCTCAACGCTCATTCCGCACCAGGGCCCGTGTCCCCGGAGACGCACCCATTTCTGAACCAGCACCCCATCCTCCCCAACCCTAACCCAGGTAAGTCCCGGCCTCTTCGAGCCACACCTGCCAGATAGTCTTTTTGTATTTTTTTCTAATATTTGAGCTGTGGTTGATTGAGCTTACCTGGTGTAATGGGGCCAATGGAATAGTCCAGAATGTGCTAACGCCACCCATCTGGTGCACTGGGCGGGATCGATCCAACGCAAACAAAGTATTTGAAAGAAAATACTTTCTGAACCCAGTTCTGCAATAAATCGGTTCCTTGTTACCCGAAGGCTTCCTAAAAAAATTATTCTAAGCATTTATTGACCTAGGATTAGATTAACTAGGCAGTCGTTTGACTTTTTTCATTGTGAAGTTTACACCCTGACTCCTAACCACATTTTATCATTGTTTACCTTCCTCCTCTTCACCTGTAGCTTTGCACAACGCCTTGCCCCAGCAGCCGTCTCGACCCAGCCATAGGGCAGCAGCTCTACCTCCTAAACCCCCCCAGCAGCAGCAACCACCGCCCCAGCCATCCCTACAACAACAACAACAACAGCTTCAGCCACAAGCCCCTCCACCCCAGCACCACCTCCCACCCCACATCCTCCACCCCACCCCCCCTCAGTCCCTGCAGCAGCGGCCCTTGTCCCCTCCCACCCTCACCCCTCAGGGCCTGCTGTCCTCCCAGCCCCCCCAGATGCTCCTGGAGGACGATGAGGAGGTAATTCCACCCTTACCCCAGATGCATCTCTACCTGCAGCAGGGACAGAGCCAGGGACAGAGCCAGGGAAGACCTGGCCAGCAACCACACAATCCCCAGCAGATCATGCAGTCTCTCCAGGTTCGCCAACAACAGAACCAGGCTCCCCTCCTGCAGTCTGTACAGGTCTGTATTGTGTATATGTTGATGTGTGTAATATGTTTCTTTTAGGGCTTAATATTGGTCGACCGAGAGTCGACATGTTCAATCCATTGGTTGAAACGTTTAAACCTATTTTTCCATATATAGGCAGACACAACCTATGTGTTTGAATAAAACCAACTAGATATGCACTGAGCTTGTCTGATGCTTTAAGCACACTGTTTGATTAAATAATTAAGACACAAATGACTCAAAGAGGCTGATGGTCACACTGTGTTAAAAAGACAGTGAGTGCCTGTGTGACTGGCGCACATTGTCTCGCTCTCCTCCCTACTGCAGCGAAAGACAGCCCAGCAAGTGTTTATTGCGCTGTCCGTGCTGAAGCTGCAACATCATTACAGCCATTTAGTTTCTTAACTTGTTTTTGACTGAGAAGTTCTGTTAACGAAATCCCTCATTTGTTTAGGAAAAACATTCCCTATTCCCTCAACCCTTGCTCTCTTTACGTGAAACATGTAAGCACCGCATGCATGTGACCAATAGAGCCTGACCTATAGCCTATAATAATCACATCAATGAATTGGTGATAATAAACTCCCAACACGGTAATGTCGACAGAGAAATGGATGCGGAGGACGTGAAAAATTAACCTGAACCGGGTGAATGTTTACTGGTTGCTCAGGGGGGAAAGGGGAAGTCAGATCAGTGGAAGACATTTGACTTGGTTGTGGAAGCTACTGGAGATCAAGAAAAAGGAGGGTATAGGAGCAAGCGTTGCGTGAGGGCCGAACAGATTATTTTATTATATTTTTCTGACCATTTGGAACAGTGTAAACAACACTAAATAAGTGTACCAGAGAGTCTGTTCTAACGAATATTTTTATTTATTTAAAGCATTTATTACAGCAGACTAAAAACAGTTGCATGCATTGCGGTTAATTTCTTGTTTAGGCTAATTATTCAAAGCTCCCTTTGTTTTAAAACTAAAATGCTTGATTGCATTTCAAAGCATGAACGTCTCTTATAAATGATTGATTGATACATTAGACTATATATTGAAATATAGGCCTAAGTTACGGTATTAAGACTGAACAGGACGCGCTGTTAGGCCTACAGCTCGATGGTGGTTGTACAAGGCTACTCTACAAAGCCTACTAAGAATCACTACATGACTTATTATAATGATGATCATAATAATTATTGTAATAATGAGATCAAGCGAAAGGAGGGTATAGGAGCGAGAGCTGCGTGTATATTATGTGTGACCAACAGGTGCTGTAAGATTACAATATCATTTTTCTTCCTGTTTGGAACAGGGTAAACAATAAGTAATACCAGTCTGTTGGTAACAGAAATTGTAAAGCCTTTATTACAGCATAACAAAGATTAAAAACGGCCAAATCTATGAAATTGCTTTATCCAACATTTTGACCGTTTCATGAGGCTTGGTGCTCACGTAATCAGTAGGCTATTAAACACTCACAGGCAACAGAAGCAAGATCTGTCTTATTTCTTTAGATACAGTACCAGTCCAAAGTTTGGATACACCTACTCATTCAAGGGTTTTTATTTATTTTACTATTTTTCTACATTGTAGAATAATAGTGGAGACATCAAAACTATGAAATAACACATGGAATCATGTAGTAACCAATAGTGTTAAACAAATAGAAATACATTTTAGTTTCTTCAAATGAGCCACCCTTTGCCTTGACAGCTTTGCACACACTTGGCATTCTCTCAACCAGCTTCATCTGGAATGCTTTTCCAACGGTCTTGAAGGAGTTCCCACATATGCTGAACACTTGTTGGCTGCTTTTCCTTCACTCTGCGGTCCGACTCATCCCAAACCATCTCAATTGGGTTGAGGTCAGGTGATCTGATGCAGCACTCCATCACTCTCTTTCTTGGTCAAATAGCCCTTACACACCGTGGAGGTGTGTTGGGTCATTGTCCTGTTCAAAAACAAATGATAGTCCCACTAAGTACTAACCAGATGGGATTGGGGTATCGCTGCAGAATGCTGTGGTAGCCATGCTGGTTAAGTGTGCCTTGAATTCACCAGCAAAGCACCACCACACCATTACCTCCCCTCCCCATGCTTCATGGTGGGAACCACACTTGCGGAGATCATCCATTTACCTACTCTGTGTCTCACAAAGACACGGAGGTTGGAACCAAAAATTTAAAATTTGGACTCATCAGACCAAAGGACAGATTTCCACTGGACTAATGTCAATTGCTTGTGTTTTTTGGCGCAAGCTAGTTTCTTATAATTGGTGTCCTTTAGTAGTGGTTTCTTTGCAGAAATTCGACCATGAAGGCCTGATTCGCGCAGTCTCCTCTGAATAGTTGATGTTGAGATGTCTGTTACTTGAACTCTGTGAAGCATTTATTTGGGCTGCAATCTGATGTACAGTTAACTCTAATGAACTTATACTCTGCAGCAGAGGTTACTCTGGGTCTTCCTTTCCTGTGGTGGTCCTCTTGAGAGACAGCTTCAACGTAGCACTTGATGGTTTATGCGACTGCACTTGACGAAACTTTCAAATTTCAGGATTGACTGACCTTCACGTCTTAAAGTAATGATGGACGGTCATTTCTCTTTGCTTATTTGAGCTGTTCTTGCCATAATATGGACTTGGTCTTTTACCAAATAGGGCTGTCTTTTGTATACCACCCCTACCTTGTCACAACACAGCTGATTGGCTCAAACGCATTGAGGAAAGAAATTCCACAAATGTACTTTTAACAAGGCACACCTGTTAATTGAAATGCATTCCAGGTGACTACCTCATGAAGCTGGTTGAGAGAATGGGAAGAGCGTGTAAAGCTGTGAATGCAAAGGGAGATTACTTTGAAGAATCTCAAAAATATGATTCCATATGTGTTATTTCATAGTTTTTATGTAAAAAATAAAGAAAAACCCTTGAATGAGTAAGTCCAAACTTTTGACTGGTATTGTACATGTGGATGATTTATAAAGCCAGGCACATTTAAGTTAGGCTATTGATTTATAGACCTAATTAAGTTGGGGTTTGCCATCTCCTCAATTTGCTTAGACAATTAGGCTAAGCCCTATTCGCAGGGGGCTTCTATTACTAGACAATTTTGGTTACGTAATTATTACTCCAGAATGTCCATTATTCCACAGGACAATTCAGACGGGATTACTTTTTTCCAAACTCCCGTAATTATATATATATTTTTATTAAATGATAAATTGAGAGTTATGACGGAAGCCCAGGCTATAACAGGGCTACACTATTAACTCGAGCTTGGTTTTTAACTCCCAAGTTTCTAAACCATACCAAACCATTTTTTGGTATAGTGTCGTCATAAAATTTAAATTGAGGAAGTGTGATCATAATCATTAGGATATTTTAGCAATCCGCAGTAGACGTCCTAAATGCCCCCCAGCCTTCAGATGTGAGCTAAACAGTGCACTAGAGATGCATTTTTAAGGCTATGGATGCGAAAGTCAACTTATTTCCAAACGTTTACGTCTATTAACAGCAAGGGTTACATTAAATAGGCACATTTATTTTGTACTGATGTATTTGGCAATATTCAATCCATTTCTACAAAAGCATTCACTGTGAAAGTTGATGCATTTCGGTACTTCGTTCCATTTATCGAATCAGTTATTGTTTTCTTCTGCAACCCGTGAGCAACACCTGTCAAACTCAGACATTTCTCTCAAAACACAGGGATGTCGATTCGTAGGGAACTAGTATTATCAGAGTTCGCCAAAAAAAGTAGGTTATTCTGGCTGGAATTGTTTTTTAAAATATGAAAACATACAATTTACCAGTGGTGTAAAGTACTTAAGTAAAAATACTTTAAAGTACTACTTAAGGAGTTTTTTGGGGTATCTGTACTTTACTATTTATATTTTTTGACAACTTTTACTCTACTACATTCCTAAAGAAATTAAGGAGTAAGAAGTACATTATATTTTCCCTGACACCCAAAAGTACTCATTACATTTTGAATGCTTAGCAGAACAGGAATATTGTCTAATTCACGCACTTATCAAGAGAACATCCCTGGTCCTCCCTACAGCCTCTGATCTGGCAGACTTCCTAAACACACATGTTTCGTCTTTGAATTATGTCTGAGTGTTCAACTGTATCCCTGGCATTTTAAATGATTTAGACTTTTGATACTTAAGTACATTTAAAACCAACTACTTTTAGACTTTAACTCAATCAGTATTTTACTGGGTGACTTTTACTTATTATCTTTTAAGGTATCTTTACATCTACTCAAGTTTGAAAATTGGATACTTTTTCCACCACTGCAATCTACCTGCAGTGAAGCCCCTCAACATTTACATTACATTCAGTCATCTAACCGTCTCCCATCCAGAGCGACCCACAGGAGCACCCAGGGTCAAGCGCCCCGCCCAAGGGCACCTCAACAGATCTCCCACCAAGTTAAAACGGGGACCCGAACCAGCGACCCATTGGCCACCGGCCCAAACTCCCAACCGCCAGGCCACCAATCATCCAATATCCTCCCACAGTTCCCCCAGAGCTGCCCCTCAACCAACTGAGCCCCCCCCCCCAAATAAAACTCTCCCTCCTGGCTGGAATGGTTACTCTCTCCTGCCATGTGCAAATTCGGACCGGACTAAAATTACCGATGTGGTGTTTTGTGTTTGTGCACATAATTACATTACCTGACCACCCACTGTAAAACGAGTCCCGTCTGAATAGGGCGTAAGGCAAGGGCTGTTACCTTGTCTATTCTGCTGCTGCCCCTGCTGCGTTGTTCTCGATCCCAATATGCTGGTTAATTTTGCTATGAAACACATAGCAACATAGGGAAAAGCAGCAATTCTACGTTTCACTAAAGATTGTTTCAAAAACCGCGGACAGTGACCGTATCCAACGCGGGGGAAAGAGCATTTGTTATAAAATAATATTAGATTGCACCATTATTTGTACATAATATAACCATATACATATGTCTTAGAGTGGATTAGTCCACCGAGACGGGCGCAAATCAGACGGGTGTCTTGTGCACCATGAAAATACACTGTTAGGCTATTGGTCGACAGATTTTGTTTATTCTATCGACCAACCAATCGGCCAGTCAACTAAATGGGGTCAGCCCTAGTTTATTTGGATCCCTTTTAGCTTTTGCAGAAGCAGCAGCTACTCTTCTTTGGGTACACATAATGTGTATATAATATTTGTATTGTTTATGTTGTGTGTGTAATGTACATTGTTTATTTCTTATACAGTCACTGTGTCTTGGTAAAATTTGCCCTCTGGGACATTAAATTGATCCTATCCTCCTATCCTAGGTCCAGCCCTCCCAGGCCTCCTCTCTTCAGCCCCCCCAGCTCTCAGTCCAGCCCCCCCAGCCCCAGTCCAAGCCCATCCCCCCCTCGCGCCAGATCCTACCCCCGCACCAAGTAGCCCGCCACCTGCAGCAGCATGCCCAGATGGGTTACCCCTCCCAGGGGCCGGTGGCACAGCAGACGGGTCACTCAGACAGGCAGGCCGCTGCAGGGCAACACAAGGGATCAATGCAGGCCTCCGCCAAAGCACAGCACATCATCCAGCAACAGCAACACCCCTCCCCTCGACAGATCAAGGCTGATCCATATAACAGTGGTGAGACTCAAGTGTTGATTGGTTGATTAAATTGGTTGATTGGAAGACCTCAGATCTCACAAAACCTGGAGAAGTGTGTAGTGTCTCAGCAACTACATTATTATAACATAGCAATCTATACAGCGTGACTGCAAATGAGACAACCTGGACCGCCGTGTGTTTTGGTATGTTAGGACACTGTGCTCTAGGTTTTGAATCAGACTAAATGGTGATTCTAATCATTCCCTCTGTTCTGCCTACAGGGCACCTAAGGGAGAACCCCTCCCCCATCATGATGCATTCCCCCCACCTCCCCCAGTATCCCCCCATAACGCACCAGTCTCCGCCACACAACCTGCAGCCCAAGAAAGTGAGTAGCGCGTGTGTGTGTGTATCTGTCTCTATTTCAGTCAGTCTGGATCGGTTTTGCGAACGCGCATTCAAATAATGTTTTCTCTCAAGTACTACAGCTTCGCTGGGTTGTTTGAGCTTGCCTGGCACAATGGAGTTCATTGACTAGTCGTAACAAAAAGTGCGCTGCAGGCAGGCTCAAACAACAGCTGAAAGTATTTGAATGAAAACCACACTATTTGAATCCCTGGTCTTGTCTGCTTGTGCCGTGTGAAGTTCGATAGAGCCTCTGTGTGTGAGGAATGTACGTGTTAACCTGCATTTCTATGTGCTTGTTAAAGGGACAGCAAGCATTTAAGCCACAATCCTGAGTGTGTTTTTTAATGGGTGTGTATCATTCATCGAAACGACCAATGAAGAGCAGAACATCTTCCAGAATGTGCCGTTAACCCTGTCCGGCCGTGTGCTGTGTGTTGAAGGAGCAGCGTGCGCCCCCGGCCCTAGTAGCCTTGAAAGAAGAGAAGTTGCCTCCCTCTCCGGTGATGAGAGGAGGAGAGCCCTTCAGCCCAGCCATGAGACAAGACCCTCACAAACACCCAGACAGCCACAGCAAGCCCTCTCTACCAGGCCACGCACAGCAGAGTGAGTACACTGGTATGTGGGGACATTTTGCCGGTCCCCACAAGGATTTTTTAAAATTATTTTAGGTTTAAGGGTTAGGGTTAGGGTTTGGAATTAAGGTTAGGTTAAGGAAAATAAGATTTTGGATGGGAATCAATTCTTTGGTCCCCACAAGGATAGCAATACAAAACTTTGTGTGTGTGTGTTAGGGCTGGGCGGTATACTGTATTTTACTATATACTGGTTTGGGTTTTTACTTTACCTTCTATAACGGTATTTCAATGTTTGGTTTGTTAAATATGCCACTCCGCCGTGTGTAACGTCCTCTTTTATAGTTTACTCCGCTACTTGAGTCGTTGCTCTCACTCTCTCAGCAAGCCCCCGCCCCCCTGTCACTCAAGTGACAGTTGTACAGTTGTTGCTCGAACACGAGACCACTTGAGTCTGCATAGTCAACGCAGCAGATGCAACAAGACGTCGATGACAACGATGCTGCTTTCCACTTTTCTCCCTAATATAAATCCACAAAGGTTTTACAATTACACTGTTAGTTTCTCTTACAGTCTGCACACAGCTAGTTTGTCTTTTGTTGGCAAGTTTTGGCTAAAATAAATCGTCTTAGCTGCTATTCGCTAGTCAGCTGGCTAGCTAATAAATGTTCTGTGTCAGAACAAATGTAGCTAGCTAATACAACCTGATTTCTGTGCTTGTGTAGGCCTAAATCTGCATGTTTGTGCATCAGTGTCTTCTAAATCAAAAAGGAATAGGCAAGCCATGAATGTTAGCTACATGAAGTAAGAGAAAACGTTCAATGTAGCCAAAGATTATATGGTCCCCTGGGAACACTGACCAACACTTTGGTTTCTACTCTGTCACAATAACTCCTTGGCATTTTCATTCCTTGTCATGTCAAACACTGTATTCAAAGTACCTACTATTATATTTGAACTATAGAATTAGAATAATCATTATTTTCCAGGATTCCAACAACTTCAAAGTGTTTTGATCTAAATCGCAAGTCAACATTTGGTTAAAAACAAGGCCTAGATTTATTGCCCATATCGTGCAGCCCTATGTGGCAGTGATCCCCAATGAGTGCAGGAAATGGATGAATATGCCAAATAAATGTGGGTTTAAGTTTGATGAAACAGTATAAAACAATCAGAATGGAGAAAGCCCCATTTAACACTTAGCATGTATGTGTTGCCACCCTGGGGTCATGAACTACTCATAAAGCAAATGTAGAACTTTTATGATTCAAAAACATAAAATACAGTCAAATATTTTGGCCATGTTGCCCAGCCTAGTGTGTTTAATTTGTGGGTGTACTATTTATGGGGGTGTACTGTGTGTGGAAGTGGGAATAGTGCTCATCTGTAGACAAACACACGTTCCTTTGTGTGTAAAACAAACGAGCGAATGCGCACACACGACTTTCTTTTTGACATGTTCTGTATTCCTTGTGTGTGTTTACGTGCATCAGATGTGAAGTCGATGGACAGCTCTCGGCCGGTCATCCGTTCCTCAGAGCCCAGCGGTCCTCCCTCCTCCTCCTCCCTGCCAGACAAGGACAAGTTCAAACAGGAGCCCAAAACGCCCGTCGCCCCCAAAAAGGTACAGGTAGGGTGGAAGACAGAGCAGCACGTTGCCATACACACGTACACCGTATTATAAACCTATGGGTGGCAGGTAGCCCAGCGGTTAAGAGTGTTGGCCTTGTAACCGAAAGGTCACTGGTTTGAATCCCAGAGCTGACTAGGTGAGAAATCTGTCGACATGCCCTTGAGCAAGGCACTTACCCCTAATTGCTCCTCTGGATTAAGAGCGTCCCCTAAATTACTAAAATGTAAATGTAATACAGAGTATACAAAACATGAAGCTCTTTCCACGACAGACTGACCAGGTGAATCCAGGTGAAAGCTATGATCCCTTATTGATGTCACTTGTTAAATCAACTTCAATCACCGTAGATCAGTGGTCACCAACCGGTCGATCTCCAAACATTTCTGTAAAAAAACAAACGATAAAGTCTTGTTACTATTTATTTTTTGATTAGTCTCGGGCTGTTGGTGGTAGGTGCAGCCAATGCCTACCCGGTGCACAGGGCAGCTGAAAACTATTGCCATTTCATGTCTGAAGGTACTAACTCTGCCTTCCCGGTAGGCCTGGAGAGGAAATCAAGTGCACTATGCCACCGCTGGCCAATCAGATTGCTCAGATGACAGTGTCTGCAGTAACGTAGCAGGCATAAAAGAAAGCTACAGCAAAATTGATACTGTGAGATTTCAAAACCATGACTAGAGAGAGACTGTCAACGAATACAGCAAAGAGCTGCTGTTTTTATGACTGAGTTCATGCTTAAGTTCTTACTCAGCACTGTCAAGACTTTTGTATTCAACACTTTTATAACCCATAAAATGCAACTCAATGTTCCTAATGTTTGGTATACTCTGTATATTATCTCTTATTATGAGAATACCATCATAGCCACTCGTTTCAATAGTTTGGGTATGTGATGAGTCAAATACTAACATATCTGCTCTCCCTCAATCCCCTCCCTCGCTGTCATCTGCCTGTCGCCATCCGTCCATCTATCCGTCGGTCAGGATGTGAAACTGAAGAACATGGGTTCGTGGGCCAGCCTGGCCCAGAAGTCCACGTCAGCGCCCTTGTCTGCAGTGAAGTCGTCTAGCGACAGCTTCGAGCAGTTCCGCCGGGCCGCCCGGGAGAAAGAGGAGAGGGAGAAGGCTCTTAAGGCCCAGGCAGAGCAGGCTGAGAGGGACAAACTGCGCCGGGAGCAGGAGAAATTACGGTGAGGATTACAGTTGGGTCGTCTACAAAAACTCTGAGGTGTTTCAACCCTGCCTTCAATGTTTCTTTTTGTACATCGATGTTTGACAATACATTTTCTGTGTGTGTGATCGAACAAAATGTGTCAAATGAAGTTTCACTTTGCTGTTCTGAGTCTTGCGGATCCGGGATTGTCGAGAGAAAGAACATTCCACGTTAGCTACCACGCCTTTGCGAAACTCATTTCTTTCTCTCTCTGTTGCTCTCTCCCTCTCTCTGTGAATGAACAAAATTCGTCAAATTGAAGCACTTTGCTGTTCTATGAGTAAGTCTTGGTCGTCAAGAGAATGTGTGCTACAAAGAATTTGTTAAACTCACTCCTCTCTCTCTCTCTCAGGGGTCGTGACCGGGATGATGAGGATATCCTGGAGCCTCAGCAGCAGTCAAGGAGGGTTCATGAGGAGCCTCGAAGCAGACGTCTGGAGCAGCAGCAACACATCCAGGCCACCCAGCCCCAGCAGCAACCCCAGGCACCAGCCCCCCAGGCCCAGCCCGCTGCCCTCCCCCAGCCGCCACAGGCCCCCACACCGCCCCAGCCCTCAGCCCAGGACCAGCAGAGGGAGCTAGCGCGACGCCGCGAGCAGGAGAGGAGGAGGAGAGAAGCGGTGAGACTAGTTTCCCACATAGTTGATAGGGCTGGGAATTGCCAGGGTCCTGTTAGGAGAATTAAGTTCTCATGTTCTTTAACCAATTAAATTAAATTACTCCGTCTGCTATATCAGGATTTGTAGGATACTGATAGAAATAAAAACAGACAGAGGCCCAGTCTACAATAGTCAAATGTTTGTTTACCGGAACGTTCTGCCTATCATTTCCTGTACATTGGTCTATATACCTCACATTTCGTCATAAATGTCTCTCCTCCTCTCAGAAACAATGACAATATAGTTCACAAGTCTTCTTCTCCTGCATTGTCTGCCACCTGTTATACAATCTACTACAAGCCCAAGGTCTCTCCCCTCCCCTCCCTAGTCATTATTCATAAAAATCCCATAACAGGTCCTCAAGATACGATGTTATGACGATACTTATTGATTCGATTCCATGGTCCTAACATATTGCTCGCCATATATCTGCTGTAGATAGACGAGAGAGCCATGAAAAAAATTGTTTTGACCGTTCATGGAAATAAGTGCTGAAAACAAATTGGTTCCCTATTTAAAAAGGAGAAAAAGCTTTGAAGGAAAAATAATGGATACAGACAACTAGTGCAAAAATAATATTGCGACGTTGTCAAAACGATACGGTATATCGTCAAATCCCGATATGTAACTGAATCAAATTTCCCCCCCCATCGCTAATAGTTGGGGGATTGGGTTATTTGTTTGTTACTGTAGGGTTATTGTCGTGTGCATTGTCCTGTGTGTTTCATAGTTGGCATGTCTCTTTTTGTGACTATTGCATGTCCTTTATTGTCCTGTCTCGTGTATTGCATTTTGTAAAACAATTTTACATATCCATGTCTTTCTCTTTGGGAATTGACAGAAGGGGAGAAGCACAAAAGCGGTGTCAATGAGTTTGTTATGATCAGTCCCTATGCCATGTACAGTCTCTCAGCTCTTCTGACACCTCAATCTCTCTCCCCTCTCCAGATGGCGGCGACCATCGACATGAATTTCCAAAGCGACCTGATGGCTATCTTTGAGGAGAACTTGTTCTGATGACGAGAGAACCCCCAGAAACTTAACACTGAAACAAGAACACATAACAGAATAATGAATATGGAATTGAACATTTCGTATGAAATGGAATCTTCTGTATGACATCACAGGTGGTGGGTGGGTGGGGGGGGGGTTTAATGAACCAAGATACAGGATGTGAATTAAACAATCCCCCCCCCCCCCCCTCCTCCTCCAGAGCAGAGGGGGTGATCTTCAGCTAGACTGGCGAGCTACTCGGCTGTTAGCTGTTCTGCTATGCAGCCTCTGGAAGTAAGACGCCACATTGAAGGAGCGACATAAACAGGATATTTTCAACCACGTTTTGGTGTCGTTTCTCTGGGGAATTGACCCTTGTTGTTGCCCCTGGCAACAAGACATGAGGGAAAGGACTCCGGGTGGTCATGTAATTTCACACCTGATTGATACTTTCACACGGGACAGAGCGAAGGAGAACAGTCTTGTAAATGGAAGTAAAAGACGATAACGGAAAAACACAGCAACGGTGAAATGCTCTGAGAAACAAAGTACCTTGCGTATCTACGGACCGAGACTGGGGTGTTCATAAAGACTGCCAGACAGGCGTCTGTCTGATAAGAGAAGAGGCAGAATAAATATTTTTATGTGATCTTTTTTTTTTAGAGAGAACACATGTAAGGAAATGTTGGGGACAGGTGTGTGTGTATAAGGGGGGAGGGACTTCAACTTCTGACGTGTTCTTTTTCTAGGAGAGGAGGTACAGTACAGCTTTGCCTTCTGCCTCACTCTTGTCCATTGTCCACACACACACACACAGACCGTACATTAGATCGGCCTCTCTCCCTTGCCTGGGCATATGAACAAATCAGTAACAACAAATTATGGAACAGTCCATCTGCAGTGGGAGGGAGAAAGCAGAATTAAGTGCAGATTTCTTTTTTCATTATGTAGGATCTACTGTAAAGAGGTATTTTCTTATTCTATGATTGCTGTTTATTTGTTTTGTAAATATTTTTCTCCCTCCCTCCCCTCACCAACACACTTACCCCACTGTCTATGCCAAACAACCATTACCTTTTTAATGCTGAATTCCTCCCACTTCTCCTTTAAAAAAAAAATGCTTCTTTGTTCATATGTGTTTTTTTTCTTAATATATAAATAGATTTTTCCCCCCCTTGTCCTCATCGCCCCTCTTCAAACAAAGCGTTTAGGTAGTTTTTAAGAGGATAAAACCTAATATATGCATTATTCCAACAAGTGTTAATTAATTAAAGAACCATTTGAAGTTTTCATATTTCATGTTTTCTTCCTCATCTGAAGCTGGAGCAAAACAGTCTGATCACTACTAGAGGCAGAGGCTCAGTCCCAAATGGCACCTGGTTTCCTACGTAGTGCACTAGTTTAGTAGTGCACTATAAAGGGGATAGGGTGCCATTTTGGATGAAGCCAGAGTCCAGCTGTTTCTAGAGCTGTGTCTTGGTTGGGTTGAATCTGAGTTCACCATCACTGTAACCACCTTATTGTGTATTATTACGCTTGGAGACAGCTAGGAAAGTGGTCAATAATGGCATTTTCCTCTTTGCAGCTGATTCATATAAACTATTGAACCAGAGAATCAGTAACTATTACTGAACTGTTTGATTTATAAACTGTGTTGATTCCTCCCTGTTCCTTGCTTGTATATTGGCCTGGAATTTGCCAGGTGAAAGTTAAAAGAATGTTACATTATACACACTAGCATACTACTTACAATGAAGCAATGTATTGGACATGCAAAATAAGTGGTGTGCTGGTATGGTTGTTGGAACATATCCAAATGGTTCTAATCTGGTAGTGAGCCCGCCACTCTACTTTACATGTCATTTGGGGACAAGGAATGGGGTGAGGCAAACCTCAAAACATAATTAGTTCCAACTGCAATTTTATTGGGCTCTTATAAGAACAGATGAGACACTTCTTACAGATTTAGTACCAGGATGCATCCAAAATGCTCCTTATATAGTGCATTGCTTTTGACCGGGGCACATGGGGTACTCTAGTGTACTATATAGGAAATAGGGTGCCATTTGGGATGTACCTCCACCCTCCAGACTTTACTAATGCTGAGAGCAGAGACCAAAAAAAGAGCTCCACCTCCGGGCTAGTCTGTGCATGAGTCTTGTTATTATTATGACTACAATTAATCAGAGGGAAACTTTTAGCCGTACAAAAATACGAGAAATAAATTTGACAAAAAAAATGTTCTAGAAAACCCTACAAAAACAGCTCTGATTTCTATATTTTTTCTTGTTAGATTCTAGTGGATACATGTAAGTTCTAATTCTGTTGTTGGAGTTGGCGAGGGGGTCACAGGTCGAGGGTCACGACGGGTTGACCTCTGACCCTGTCCTCTGCGTTTTCTCTTATGGTGTTTTTCTCCAGTGCCTGTATTGTTCTATGATTCTAGTTGGCATATATTACATTTGGGGTGGACACAGTATGTACGGGTGGGAAGGGGAGGGAGGGAGATTTAGGATAAGCTTGTGTAAAAAGTCAAAGGAAAAGTCAGCATTTTATATTTTACCCATTTAACGATATTCAGGTTTAAATCTAGTTTTAGCTGGACTTCTGTGGTATGAGTGTACACTTGACTCGACTACTTTCTCATTTTCATTCAATCAGTACATTTTTAAGTAGACCTGTTTCTGCCGCGCCACTTTAGCATTTGTGTGTCAGAACGTTTGTGAGGATGAGTATGTATGTATGATTTTAGTATGTGGCGCAGGGACGCATGTGCCCCATTATAGAAAAGCATTTGAAATGGGGATGAAGATTAATATACAAAATGCTACAAGAGAACGAGTTTCTTTGCTAAAGCCAGTCTTCATTTTGATGGAGTCCACCATATATGAATAGCCTATATATAATTTTGTTTTGTTAGACAGGTTATGAAAAGGTCAAATACTTTTTCATTCCTTCAAGCCTTTTATTAATTCCTTATTTTTATCCCCATGGTAACTGATGGACATGATGTGCCATAAATATGGATTCTTCTTCAGAATGTGCTCAGCAGAGTTTGCTTTATTCAGGTATTTTATTTTGTGTTACATTTTTGGTCTTTTGTTTTTTGGGGGGTTTTGTGTAACATTTTCCTCGATTATTGTTTGGTATGTGAGTGGTCTGTCGAGGTCAATGATTAAATCTGTTATGATCATGGAGTAAACTCATCTCTTTTATAGAAAATAAAAAATAAACAAAATGTTGGTATTTTTTTCCATTGCATTGAATTATGGTAATAAGGGCTCTGGACTGGTTTCCTTAGTAAAGTCCTACATTTGGTTCTGTGATGTCGGGGATGGACTATTTATGGACTAGAGGACAATGTAGTACAGTACTGGTGCAATCTATATGTAAAACTAGCCCATACTTTCTTAGGGATATTAACTTTTGAGGGAGAGAGAGAGTGACGCTTCCTCATTTGTAGCATATACAGTGCCTTCAGAAAGTATTCATACCAGGACAAAAATGTAATTGCTTTGCCTCTTTTTTGCAGTATTACTATAGTGCCTTGTTGCAAACAGGATGCATGTTTTGGAATATTTTTATTCTGTACAGTCTTCCTCACTCTGTCATTTAGGTTAGTATTGTAACTACAATGTTGATCCATCCTCAGTTTTCTATCACAGCCCTTAAAAGTCACCATTGGCCTCATGGTGAAATTTCAGAGTGGTTTCCTTCCTCTTCGGCAACTGAGTTAGGAAGGACGCCTGTATCTTTGTAGTGATACCCGTGTGAAGTGTATTAACTTCACCATGCTCAATGTCTGCTTTTCCCCCCACCCATCTACCAATAGGGGCGGCAGGTAGCCTAGTGGTTAGTGCGTTGGACTAGTAACCGAAAGGTTGCAAGATCGAATCCCCGAGCTGACAAGGTAAAAATCTGTCGTCCTGCCCACTGTTCCTAGGCCGTCATTGAAAATAAGAATTTGTACTTAACTGACTTGCCTAGTTAAATAATGGTAAAATTTGAGAGGCTTTGGAAAACCTCCCTGGTCTTTGTGGTTGAATCTGTTTCAAATTCACTGCTCAACTGCTCAATTGTGTGTGTGGGGTACAGAGATGAGGTAGTCATAAAAAAAATATGTTAAACACTATTGCACACAGTGAGTCCATGCAACTTATGTGACTGGTCAGGCACATTTTTACTCCTGAACTTATTTAGGCTTTAGGCTTTAATTCATTTCTAAAAACACATTTCCATTCTGACATTATAGGTATTGTGTGTAGGCCAGTGACTCGAAAAAGTCGAGGGGTGTGAATAATTTCTGGAGTTACTGAAATCGATTTTATTGAAAATATTACACAAAGTTGAGATTGACTTTGAAGTCCAAAGTGTAGGAATACAGCTGAAATCAATCAGTGACACAGACATATATGGTGGCGTTACAGGAAGATCGTAACGCTGTGAACCAAGAGGTTGTGAGTTTTACTCCCAGGTGAGGACATGTTGAATAATAAATAATGTGTAAATAAACATACACAATGTAATCATGTATGTCAAATAGCCTATGTACGTGGAAAACACTGGCTATTTCGTGACGTTCTGGGGACAACCTAATGACTGCAGGGCATCGTGAACATTTTAATCCATGTGAAATATCACATGTGAAGTGTCCCAAAAACATGGGGACATTGCACATGTGAAATCGTGTGATTTTTACACCTGTGAAATTCTTTTTCCCTAAGGGTATTGAAATGAGACGGGAAAGGTACGCTCTTCACAATAAGCCAAATTGAAGAAGGGGACGCGCCACTGGGGATTTCCCAACAGACACACAGCAGACGCACTCACAGCCTGTTAAAACTTGCGGTCCAAAACTAGAATAAGGAGGCGAGCAATGAGCAATTCCGTGATCGTGGACCTTCTCCTGGTTCCGACCAGATTGTGTCTGTGGTTTCAGTCTGTGCTGTACTGGTTTCTTGTATATGGCACGGCTGGACTCACAGCCGGACTGGTTCTTACCCGGATCGCATGGCGTGCAATGAAAGACCCCTACGGGACCTTCCAATGGACAGTCCGCAAGAAGCAGCCCGCCTGTCTGCGTGATCCCACACTGGGCACACACGGCTACTTGTGGGGCAGGGTAAGAATAGATAGGAGTGAGAGAGAAAAACACCGCTATTGTCAGCATAACATTTGCTACTTTTATATTTTATTGCAGTCAGCAATTGGTGAGTACTTAATGATTACCCTAAAACATATGGAAATCAAACATGTTTGGGTGGGATAGCGGGGTAAATAAAATATCAATGGGTCTTTTCAAGTGAAATACAACATTGGGCAATCTGTTTATCTGTCTTGACAATTGCTCAGTTGACTAATGTGTGCAAGAGTTGAGGGGTTGTATCTAATTTTAGTTTTATCACCCACTCCACCTCCCTGTCTGCACCCCGAATGGAACTCAACACACGACGTTTGACCATGACCCATTGCACAACTCTTGACCAGAGCTCTATGAGCCCTGGTGAAAAGTAGTACACTATCTAGGGAATAGAGTGCCATTTGGGATACACACCCGTTTCAACATTATCTATCTCCACTCTACTCTAATATTAGAAGCTGGAGGACAGACAACTATGTAAAAAGAACAGCGTAGTTCTGCCAAACACTTTCAAATTCCCAGAGTGATGGAAAGCACAGCAGCTGTTAACCCTCTCACTATCTCTCGCCCTCTCTCTCTGCCGTCTTCCTCTCTTTCCATCTCCTCCTCACCTCTACCTATCCCCCCCCCCCCCCCCCCATCTCCCTCTTCTCCCTTTTTATCACAGAGCTCTGGTTTGAGGTTCCATTATGTAACCAAGGGAGACAGCAGGAAGCCTCTAATGCTCTTCCTTCATGGATTCCCAGAGAATTGGTAACATACACACACACCCACTCCTTTTTTATTACCGCATTATAAAGCATTATCACATCTCCTGTCATATTGTACATGCCAGTGACAAGTTTTACAACGCATTATAACTATATCATAATACAATTATACCTGCCAGCTTTAAGCAAAGTAATAATCCTCTCTCCCGCCATCTCTATCTCAGGTACTCGTGGCGCTACCAGCTGTGTGTGTTTAGTGGACAGTACCACACGGTGGCAATGGACCTGCGTGGCTGTGGCGACTCTGACGCACCCTCCCAGCTAGAGGACTACTCTCTGGAGAAACTCTGTTACGATATCAGGGACGCCATTGATGAATTAGGTACACTACACGTGTTAGCCTCGGTATACCATATGGGCTATTTAACTGCTGGTCTATCCTTCTAATCAGGGAACTGGGACAGGGACACCAGATGTGTGTGGTCTCTCCGCACAAGGAATGAACTATCAGCTAAAAAAGAAAACCAGCAGTATTTGAGGGCTGAAGGCCATTAGTTGAATCTCCCTGATATACAGCAGGCTATGTATGCAGACTTCACTGTCTACGACAGAGAGAGAAAGTAGTAGTAAATATCTTACATTACTAGAAGAAATGGTGCTATAGAACTAAAAGGAGTTCAATGGGCCTCAAAGGTTTAACAGTTTATTGTTTCTTCTGGGATTTCAGGCCACACCAGTTGTGTGTTGGTGGGCCATGACTGGGGCGGTATGCTGGCCTGGCACTTCACGCTGGAGAGGCCTGATATGGTGCAGCGACTGGTCATCATGAATGCACCGCACCCTGCCTCCTGGCTAGGTAATGATGAGTGTGTACCTGCATGTGTGTGTTCTATTACTTTCCCTTATGGGTACTGAACCATACCATATCTATGGACTTACTTTAAAATATGTTCAGTTCGATGCTCGATCAGTATAGTTTGGTTTTCCAGAGAATAGAAGTATATTGGAAATGTCCAAGCTGGCTATGTATAATGTGATCTCTCTTTTTTCCACCTAGATGCAGTGTTGAGGAGACCCTCTGAGCTCCTGCGCTGTGGTCATGCCTGCTTCTTCCAGCTCCCTGCACTCCCAGAGTTCACTCTATCACTGGAGGACTTCAAGGTAGTGTCTAAGAAACTCACACCAGCATAGAGGCACTTTCTCTTCTATGACTCGTATAGTTACATTCATGCACACTATCGTGCTTTCATGGTGCAATGGAATAGTCCCAAAAGTACAAACCCCGCAAATCTGCCCCTCCAGGCATGTACGTTCAAAGTATTTGAAAGAAAACGAGTACTATTTGAACCCAGGTCCTGTCCTCCCATAGAATTGCATGTAAAACTAATTTATACGGTCTGTTTAAGTCCTCCACCCTGTTTTTTTCATGATTACAGGTCATAGTATCATGGTTCTCCTCCTCTCCTGTGTTTTTGTGTCCAGTTGGTGCGTAGTCTGCTGTGTGGGGGTCGTGGTGGCATCAGGAACCGTGCCCGCAGGCTGACTGAAGCTCAGCTCGAGGGGTATCTCTACCGCCTGTCCCAACCTGGCGGGTTGACCGCACCCCTCAACTACTATCGCTCACTACTCAGGTCAGAAAGATAGCTAACCGCCTCAATATCCTTTATGATAACATGTGGACTGTCAAATAACAATAAGTTTAATTTGATTTGCAGTTTTGTGTGTAGAAGTCCATTTTTCCCACCAACATACAGTATCTGACACTGAATCACCACCTTGGTGATTTTGTTCCTGCAATCACCACAAAAAATACAAATATACAAAAGATGGACATGGAAATATAGAAAAAAAACAGCATACCAGTACTTTGTTTGTTTGGACCAGGAAAAAATACACAAGACCAATATGTTTTATAGAACTTTTTATTGTACATTTAATATGATTCCAGTAACGCCCTTTACAAGCACCAGGAAGTGGAGGTGCCGTGCCTGCTGATCTGGGGCGAGGCTGACAGCATCCTGGTAGAGGGGATGTCTGGGGGCACCAGGCCCTACGCCCGAGGATCCGTCACCTTGCACACCATCCCTGGGTGCAGCCACTGGGTACAGCAGGACCAGCCGGAGACGGTCAACCAGCTGCTGTGGGAGTTCCTTCTGGATAGGGAGAAGGACGTGGAGCGCTGCTCTGCACGGAGAGGTGCAGGCTGGGCCATCAAGTGGACCAGAGAGTAAATGGATGGCGGTCCTGAACTGCTGGGAATCAGGGTCGGGGCCAATTCAGAAAGTAAACCAAATTTCACATTTTCCTCATTGCAAAGCAGTGATGAGAATTGGAATTTTTGCGTATTCCTGAAATTGAAATATAATTGACCTCAACCCTGCTGGGAATCACCACTATAACCGTTTCACACTACTGAGCCGAGCAAAGCTGGCCTGGTTACACAATCACCATTGTTGCTGGAACCGTGCTAGAAAAGACAATATCTAAGCCAGCACAGTATGGTTTGGGTCAGCAGGATTGTGTGGAAAAGGTTATTGCGGTTTTGTTGTCTTTTTTTTGTCCACAATTGTAATGCGTTGTATTTTAGGCCTCTCTACTATTCTCACTGACTTCAGCCAGTTCATATTGATACAGTGGCCCTGTCTCAACCTATTGCCATCATAACTGTATCATGTTACCAAAGCAAACCCAGTCACCGCCTGGACATTAAGACCACTGGCTCCAGACACAATGTCCCGTACTGTATCAATTGTCTACATTTCCAAACCCATGGAAATAAATGAGATTCAATCATATTGATCGGTTTCCAATTCTGTTGATTACTTTTGTCTGCCATGTATTTTACCTGGTTTGATCCAGTCCATAGTGTTGTGGATGATTGGTGTAAAAGCATCTTTGATGGATTGTGTGCATCTTTGCGGCCAGTAATCCACCTATGCGTGACCTATCTTACCCACCTCTCCCTATACTCTACCTGTAACATACCTAGGTTTAAAACATTCACACTTAAATCAGCCATCTTCTTCCTCTGATTGGTAAACATTGGACATATAGAGGAAAACACACACCTGTAGGCAACCAACAATGGCCAACTGTGGGGAGTGTTGCATTTCAAAGGCTAGTTGTGATGATGATGATAAGTCATCTGTTATTGGGTCACTAAACTGGATGGGAGGTCACATGGGGGTATCCAGGAACGGACTGGGACCAGAAATTGGCCCAGGCATTTACACACCGGCACATCCTCGTGGCCCCCATTATTAACCAACTAAAGAGAATTTTGGACAAAACAACAACAATTTAGACAGGCCCGCTGGCTAAAGACGGACCAGCCCATTTGCCCGATACCCCGAGAAATGGACTGGCTATCTGTCTGTTCTTACACAATGTGGAACCCCAAACCACATATAGAATATTAAAATCAAGTGCAATCCAAACCTTGATGTTCCATCCATTCTCAAGTTGATCATTTTAAACCGTAGGATCCGAGACATAATTCAACACTTTAATGAAGAATGTAGTGGGTACGAGGATTAAAACAGGTAAAAAAATATGATGCATTTGTAACAAATTAATGATTAAACAGATGAATGTATCAATATATACATTTTATAAAACACATTCAGAATGTTATATCATTTAGAAATAGTAAATATGGCATAATTATAATTTACTGTCAATCACAAAGAAATAGCGTTCATTGAATTGGACGTCCCCACCTGCGATTCATCCAACAGGGAAGAGGAGGGTGTGGCTCGTGCCTATATACAACAACCATTAAACTAAGTAGACACGGGTGAAAACCACTGAGGTATAATACAAAAGATTATGGATATACTAACAAGATGCATGTTTCTCCGCCCTAAACAATGGAAGTCGTTGAACGGAAAGCGGGACGGCGGCCTATCTAGCTCCCTCTTATTCTTTATTTGGATTGGTGGATAGATCTCATTATTGTAATCATTTTTTGAATATTCGATGACGGTTGTTGACGTGACTGCATGTATTCAATGGAGAGCGATACTTTGCTAACTAGCCTCATAACATGCATAGCCATATCGAGACAACTCCGATATAAAGTGTTTTTTCTCAAAGTTCCGGGATATCACGTGTTCTACTTATATCAGTACACGAGTAACAGCTTAAGCATTACGAAACTTCTATTCGATCAAATAAACCTCACGTAGAAAATAAACTATTCATTTTTTGTTGTTGACTAAATTCGTTACTCATTGACCTCCATACAAAAACTCCTTGCTTGGTGGGCAACAAAAACAAAAACGCCACCTGCTGGAGATTGGTATTTCACCCGCTTTGGCATTGGAAACAAATGTCCCATGTCAATACAGCCCTTAAATTGAAAGTGAATAGAATTTTCCACCGAGTTCGGCCTCTTTCTCTCTTGGTATAATAAGAACTGGAGACTGCGTTCAAGATGTCCGACCGTTGTTTTCACGGACTGCGGTCCAAACACTTAAAATACATACCCTATCCCCTCAGCCCTCAAATTAAGTGGACACTTCTGATGACGTCTGACGAGTACACACTTGCAGGGCGAGGGAGGAAGGAATGTTTTCTGAAAGATGCTCGTCAGATTCCCATATCGATCAATGTGACACAATCCTTTTCCAAAGAATCTGGTCTATATCTTAACATTAATAAATGTGAACTCATGGCTGTCAAAGATTGTGTGACACTTTCATATTATGGTATTCCAGTGAAATAAGAACTTAAATATTTAGGCATCGTCACTCAATGCCTAGGTTTACCTCCACTGTACCCGCACCCTACCATACCTGTCTGTATGTTATGCCCTGAATCTATTCTACCACGTCCAGAAATCTGCTCCTTTTATTCTGTCCCCAACGCACTAGACGGCCAGTTTTGATAGCCTTTAGCCGTACCCTCATCCTACTCCTCCTCTGTTCCTCGGGTGATGTAGAGGTTAACCCAGGCCCTGTGTGCCCCCAGGCGCTCTCATTTGTTGACTTCTGTAACCGTAAAAGCCTTGGTTTCATGCATGTTAACATCAGAAGCCTCCTCCCTAAATTTGTTTTATTCACTGCTTTAGCACACTCCGCCAACCCTGATGTCCTAGCCGTGTCTGAATCCTGGCTTAGGAAGGCCACCAAAAATTCTGAGATTTCCATCGCCAACTACAACATTTTCCGTCAAGATAGAACTGCCAAAGGGGGAGGAGTTAGCCTGCAAAGTTCTGTCATACTTTCCAGGTCTATGCCCAAACAGTTCAAGTTTCTAATTTGAAAAATTAATCTCTCCAGAAATAAGTCTATCACTGTTGCCGCCTGTTATAAACCCCCCTCAGCTCCCAGCTGTGCCCTGGACACCATATGTGAATTGATTGCCCCCCATCTATCTTCAGAGTTCGTTCTGCTAGGTGACCTAAACTGGGATATGCTTAACACACCAGCCATCCTACAATCTAAGCTAGACACCCTCCATCTCACACAAATGATCAAGGAACCCACCAGATACAAACCTAAATCCATGAACATGGGCACCCTCATAGATATTATCCTTACCAACTTGCCCTCCAAATACACCTCTGCTGTTTTCAATCAGGATCTCAGCGATCACTGCCTCATTACCTGCATCCGTTATGGGTCCGTGGTCAAACGACCACCCCTCATCACTGTCAAACGCTCCCTAAAACACTTCTGCGAACAGGCCTTTCTAATCGACCTGGCCCGGGTATCCTGGAAGGATATTGACCTCATCACGTCAGTAGAGGATGCCTGGTTGTTCTTTAAAAGGAATTTCCTCACCATCTTAAATAAGCATGCCCCTTTCAAAAAATATACAACTAAGAACAGATATAGCCCTTGGTTCACTCCAGACCTGACTGCCCTCGACCAGCACAAAAACATCCTGTTGCGTACTGCACTAGCATCGAATAGTCCCCGCGATATGCAACTTTTCAGGGAAGTCAGCAACCAATACACAGTCAGTTAGGAAAGCAAAGGCTAGCTTTTTCAAACAGAAATTTGCATCCTGCAGCTCTAACTCCAAAAAGTTCTTGGACACTAAAGTCCATGGAGAATAAGAGCACCTCCTCCCAGCTGCCCACTGCACTGAGGCTAGGAAACACTGTCACCACCGATAAATCCACGATAATCGAGAATTTCAATAAGCATTTCTCTATGGCTGGCCATGCTTTCCTCCTGGCTACCCCAACCCCGGCCAACAGCTCAGCACCCCCCTCAGCTACTTGCCCAAGCCTCCCCAGCTTCTCCTTCACCCAAATCCAGATAGCTGTAGTCTTTGAAAGCCAAGTTAACAAACAGATCACTGACCATTTCGAATCCCACCGTACCTTCTCTGCAATCCGGTTTCCGAGCTGGTCACGGGTGCACCTCAGCCACGCTCAAGGTACTAAACGATATCATAACCACCATCGATAAAAGACAGTACTGTGCAGCTGTCTTTGTCGACCTGGCCAAGGCTTTCGACTCTGTCAATCACCTTATTCTTAAATCGGCAGACTCAACAGCCTTGGGTTCTCAAATGACTGCCTTGCCTGGTTCACCAACTACATCTCAGATAGAGTTCAGTGTGTCAAATCGGGGGGCTTGTTGTCCGGACCTCTGGCAGTCTCTATGGGGGTACCACAGGGTTCAATTCTCGGGCCGACTCTTTTCTCTGTATATATCAATGATGTCGCTCTTGCTGCGGATGACTCCTTGATACACCTCTACGCAGACTACACCATTCTGTATACATCTGGCCCTTCTTTGGACACTGTGTTAACTAACCTCCAGATGAGCTTCAATGCCATACAGCACTCCTTCCACGGCATCCAACTGCTCTTAAATGCTAGTAAAACTAAATGCATGCTCTTCAACCGATCGCTGCCCGCACCCGCCCGCCTGACTAGCATCACTACTCTGGACGGTTCTGACTTAGAATATGTGGACAACTACAAATACCTAAGTGTCTGGCTGGACTGTAAACTCTCCTTCCAGACTCACATTAAGCATCTCCAATCCAAAATGAAATCTAGAATCGGCTTCCTATTTCGCAACAAAGCCTCCTTTGCTCACGCCGCCAAACATACCCTCGTAAAACTGACTATCCTACCGATCCTCAACTTCGGCGATGTCATTTACAAAATAGCCTCCAACACTCTACTCAGCAAACTGGATGCAGTCTATCACAGTGCCATCCGTTTTGTCACCAAAGCCCCATATACTACCCACCAGTGCGACCTGTATGCTCTCGTCGGCTGGCCCTCGCTACATATTCGTCGCCAGACCCACTGGCTCCAGGTCATCTATAAGTCTTTGCTATTTAATGCTCCTCCTTATCTGAGCTCACTGGTCACTATAACAACAACCAACTGTAGCACGCGCTCCAGCAGGTATATCTCACTGGTCATCCCCAAAGCCAACACCTACTTTGGCTGTCTTTCCTTCCAGTTCTCTGCTGTCTATGACTGGAACGAATTGCAAAAATCGCTGAAGTTGGAGACTTATCTCCCTCACTAACTTTAAGCATCAGCTATCTGAGTAGCTCACCGATCGCTGTAGCTGTACATAGCCCATCCAACTACCATATTGTTTTTATTTACTTTTTTTGCTCTTTTGCACACCAGTATTTCTACCTGCACATCATCTGCACATCTATCACTCCAGTGTTAATTTGCTAAATTGTTATTACTTCGCTACTATGGCCTATTTATTGCCTTACCTCCTTACTCCATTTGCACACACTGCATATAGATTTTTCTATTGTTATTGACTGTACTTTTGTTTATCCCATGTGTAACTCTGTGTTGTTTTTTTGTCGCACTGCTTTGCTTTCTTGACCAGGTCGCAGTAGTAAATGAGAACTTGTTCTAACTGGTTAACTGGTTAAATAAAAAAATTATTACCATTACAAAGGATCAGAAGTCTAGAGGCTTACTAAATTTTAACCCTCTCATTAAAAAAGCCCAGAAGAAGCTAAATCAATGGCTACAGAGGGACTTATCTTTAAAAGGAAGAGTCCTAATAACCAAGGCTGAAGGTATCTCTAGGCTAACATATGGCGCTCTATCTTTATATCTTGACGGTAAAATAAGCAAGGAGATAGACCAGATGCTTTTCAACTTTCTTTGGAGAAACCGTACCCATTACTTTCGGAAAACTGTTGTAATGAACACTTATGAGTATGGAGGGCTGAATTTTCTGGACTTTACTACCTAAATACTTTTAAGATATATTGAATAAAACAATTCCTAAGAAGACCCACTTCTATGTGAAGTGTTATTCCTCATGTCTTCTCTACTTTTGGTGGCCTTAACTTCATGTTGGTTTGCAATTATAATATTGACCAAGTTCCAGTGAAACTCTCTGCTTTTCATCGGCAGGTTTTCTTGTCATGGTCCTTAATTTATAAGCATAATTTTTCTCCACACAGATATATATGGAATAATCGGGATATATTGTATAAAATACTTTTGTTATTAGAATATTGGTTCTGAAATAATATCCTAGTGGTGAGTCAACTTGTAAATGCAGAGTTTTTTTACTTAGTTATGAGGAATTCTTATCACTTTACAAGGTCCCTGTAACACCTACAGATTTTGCAATTGTTTTAGATGCCATTCCCTCAGGTGTTGCTTTATTATTCAGGAACGTGTCAAGACCTGACCCCCAGAACCTAGCTTCCGTTAACCCTGTTGACTCATCAGTAGGAAAGATTTGTTTCTCTTTTGGTTCATTCAACAACAGGGATACAAACCTTGTTTCAGCAGGATGTTGTATCTATACCTTATGTCATGCCTTATTGGAACAGTTTTATTGATAATATCTGTTGAAAAAAGTTTGGATGTTGCCACACACATACCTACTTGGTAACAAAATTAAGTAAGTTTCCTTTAAAATGATTCATAAATATGATCCTGCCAACCACTATATGAAGAGGTTTAAGAAAAACAAACTCAAATTGTACCAGAAACGATGTTGCTATTATAAATTATAGATTTATAATTGAACACATTTATGAAGATTTTATACTATTGTGGAGAGATGTACTGCTTGGATTCTTTACCTACGATAAAATAGTTTCAACTTATTTCTATGTCATTCATTTCATTATTCTTTTGGCCAAATTCCATATTCACAAATGCAAATTTACAAACAAAACACCACATTTTCTTACCTTACAAAAATAAATTGAACTACAAAACACAAAAAAGCTGTTACACTTAGAATTCTATGTATGTCCCTTAAGGTCCTGACATTGTACCCCCTAGCACAATTGTCCTTTGTATATTATTTATATATACACTTGTGTTCCCCATGTACTTTCTGTATTGATTTGTTGTTAATAAAAAATATATAATTTTAAAAAAGGAGGAAGGAATGATTTATTTTTTTCTACTTCATGATTGTTTTTATTGATATTTGTAAGTGCTTTAAAAAGTCACAAGGTACATGAACAATTACAGATCAACAGCATTCAAAATGGTTTTCATTTTATTTACTCATACAGGAATCCATGTTGGCAGCTCTTGTACTCAACCATCTCCTCTGGCTTGAACCACAGGCCAATCTCCTTTTTGGCACTATCAATCAAGGAATGATTTAAATGGACCACCCTTGACTGGAAATTCGTCACTCGTTCATCCCGCGATGATTGTGTTTTCAGCCACCGGTGGCTTGTGGGTGCTTTATATGCGCTACATTCAATTATGAGTGCATGTCTACTTATATTATTATTAATATATACCTACTGTTTGAAAGCTAGCAAATGAATTAGCTAACTAACGTTAGCCTGCCTAGCTGGAACTTCTGAAGAAAAATGTTTTATTTCTACAATTTCCAAAAGATAACCAAACAAACATTTACTTTTTACGTAGTAGTACAATATCTAACTTATTTGCATTCGTTTTTACTTACACTTCTATGTTGACTTCTCCAATGATGTTGTTTAAGTTTTCGCGGACTTTTCTTAGCGGATGTACAATCGTCGCAAATTGAATTATGGGGAGTTTCAGGCCCGGGAGTGAACATAATAGTACACTCGCAAAGCCAACTAAAAACGAAGGCTGAGGGGCTTAAGTTGCAAACTTCCCTTGCTTGGCTAATCATTTGGACCACCCACCAAGATGGCGACAGGGATTCCCCCAAGGGCATAAAGAGAGGGTAAGTGAACGAGGGTGTGTCATAAGTGATTTGATCGTAACCCAAGGTTATCTACCCACGTTCGCATATTGCCAATACATGGACCGTTTATTTCCGGGTTGCATCCGGTTTTTATGGATCAACATCACATAACCACTAGCACTCAGTGCGCACAGGGAGCAGCGACAACGTCATCACATTATCCTAAAACATGGCAGACTTTGGATGAATATAAAATGTCAAAGGTGCAATATGCAGAAATCGCTCTGCCATTTCCTGCTTGCACAATTTCCAATAGTTTGCCTAATTTCAGTTTATGTAATAAAACATGCAGTTTATAGTATCATTGTAACATCTAAACTGCTGTGAAATATATTTTCAATAACCAACATTTATTGTATAGGGTTTTGAAGCTGGTGTACAAAATCGAAAGTAAAAGATGCAAAAATGTAACTCAGGGAAGCATAGAAATAGCGCACATAGAACAGATCTAGCGCTTTTTAGACTTGCTTTCGACGTGTGACAGATCTATAACTTACATTTCGATGTAAATTTGGTCAGGCCTCCAAAAACTTACATATAAATTTAACTTAGACATCTTTACTGACTTTGGCTGTAGGTGGTATCTTATTGGTTATTTGACTTGTTTATGTGGCCGTGTATGGAATTTGTCATTCTGGGCCGGGCGTCAGTTAATCTGCAGTACCGAAGCAAAACTGTAGGAGCAGTCAAAACCGTGCTTTTAGACCGGAACCCTGGCCCCTGAGGGCGAAAAGGTACATTTACCTGTTGGAAGTGTTCAACATATAAATTGAATATCGGGTTATATTGGAGGGGAACGTTGTTCTAAAACAGCGGTAAGCAACTGAATGTTTATTATTATAGGCCTACGCATGATTATTCTTGGTTGTATAATGTGGGTTTCGGTAATTCAATTACAAACTCACGTCAGGTCCAGCGTTGATCAAATTGTGTGTAGTCAGATATGACAATCACAGTAGCCTACTTTTAGTCGCTGTATTTATTCTGAAAAAAATCTGCGCTTGTTTTGTCATAAGAGTTAAAACAAAGCTTTAACTTCTTAATTGACCTAGACGTCATTCCGTAAACCTTTCCGATTTTCTTCAAGTACTACCGTACCTTCAGTCCTTGTTTTACTGTAACCGTACTTTGTGCCTTTGTTTTATTCCCTCTGTAAAATCAGGTGTAAACAATGTCACGTAGACCTTTTTATGTTTGTTCAAGAAAATGTAAAGTTTAACTATAAGGTTTGGTGTTTTGGTCTAGCACAATGTTCTAAGTTTAACTTGAAAAACTGGATATCTGTCAAATTGTTCTTTTGCAACAGTGCGCAGCGCGATCAGATAGTTTATTCACACAAATTATTAGAATACAATTCAGCAACCTGGTGTCAGAGCATTTCGTATTATTCTGTACGTAAATATGAGTACTGCATTTAGTATGTTACATTTCATATGGTATGAATTCATTTGTGTATGCCCATCACCCATTTATATGATTATTTACAAATTACATTTGTATTATATGTTATGAATTTGTTAACATATATATTTTGCAAATTCGGAACATAGTGTATATGTTATGACTTCTAGCTAGGTGGCTAGCTCGCTATCGTTATCTAGGCTAGGGATTAGGGTTATGTTTAAGTTTAGGAGTTAGGGTAAAGGTAATAGTTAGCTAAAAGAGTTAAGGTTATGGGAAGTGTTAGCTAACATGCTAAGTAGTTCCAAAGTAGCTAAAAAGTAGTAAATAGTTGAAAAGTTGCTAAAAGGCTAAAATTGTCCATGATGAGATTCGAACTCGCAACACTTTGGGTTGCTAGGCATTCACGTTATACCCATCCACCCTGACCAACTCCCCTCTTTTAGTTTTTGACTTATTTAACCATAGCAAATGTAAAATATTACTAAAAGGAGTGTCTCGGATTTCGTTCCAAAATGATACGAAATGCTTTGAGACCAGGCTGAGTTCACACACTCAACCTGCACTCTGCTGGTTGACACATGCCTTTTTGTGGGAGAAACCATCCCATAATAGGCCTAAGGGGGTAGAATCAGTGGAGGCAACTACTGTCAGTAAGCCTATATCACATCTGGCACAGGGTGTCTAGTATAGGGCTCCCGAGTGGCGCAGTGGTTTAAGGCACAGTGGTTTACTGCATCTCAGTGCAAGAGGCATCACTACAGTCCCCGGTTCGAATCCAGGCTGTATCACATCCGGCCGTGATTGGTTGTCCCATAGGGCGGCGCACAATTAGCCCGGGTTTGGCCGGGGTAGGCTGTCATTGTAAATAATAATTTGTTCTTAACTGACTTGCCTAGTTAAATAAAATAAAAATAGAAAACAGTAGTGCCTACTGCCTACCTCTGTATAGGGGTTTTCAGCAGTTAGCTTCGCCCACAGCTGGCTCTGTGTGAACTGCAATTACGATGCTGTGTTTTAACGTTTTTTCAATATATATGGCCCTTATCTTTCATATCAGCAAGAAAGAATCTTTCAAAGAAAAAATATGCCTGTTACTGTAACAGATTTGCACAGATCCTTACGATGTGTGTGGTCATTTCCATGTAAAAGTTTATAGAAGCATATAAAATTGGGTGTTAAATGAAAGCTATGAGTCTTTTTTTATTTTTTATATTAAGGCATGTATACATTTTTCAACAATATTCCATTCAATAAATGTGGAATAAGCAAAGGCTTTGATTTATTGTCAGATGAAAAAGGGGTTTAGAAAATATCTACCAGAAAAAAGTCTTAAAAGGTATTAGAAATACCCCTGCCAAGTTATCAACACTTATATTTAGTTCAGGATATTTTTTCTGCCTTCTGTAAGTTTAAGAAACATTGCCTTGTGTCTTGAAATTCGGTTACCAAAAACCCACATATCTTTAAGATATTTAAGATTCCTCATGAGGAGGGAGAATAATGAAAGTTCACAGAAGTAACAAGTAAAGGTAGACCTATCAATTAGTTATAGTTGTTTTACGGATATTCATCTTGATTATGAATTATTACCAAATTGGTAACAGATTTGCAAAAAATCAGCAACGGAAGTTCTGCAATTTAAATGGCTACAATAGGAAATCAAAGTAGTCACAAACCACAATTGGGTCACTGGCTACTGTCCTCCTTTCCGCTGATAACTGTTTTCTTTCTGTCGTCTGGACAAAGCAAGATTAAAAAGTCTGGCCAAATTAACCCTGGCTTTGATTTCAACGTCCACAGACGTCTGAACCGGCCTTCATTTGCCCAAACATTACTCTCGTACGCAGACACTTCTGGCTTAATCGGCCAAGCAATCAGCTCCCACAAATCCTTCCCCCAACCCCCCCAGTACATTAGCACACCACAAGCACAGAGCCACGCCTTGCACTTGTGTGATTCGCTAAAATTAAGTGATGACAAATACTTTACTCAGTAGGTTACTCCCATATAATTCAATGGTCACTCCCACTAACACCAACTTTGAGTGGTTGATACCCCAGGCTTATATGCGCTCTGCGCAATAGCCTGGGGACGAGGTTAGCCAAGCATAGACGTCGATGATTGGTTCAGATTTGGTACGGTCCGGATGGAAGTTTGGACAGCACAGTACAGTAAATAAAAGTATAGTTCAGTAGAGTAGACTATAGTTCACTACAGTTAGTTATTAGGATCCCAACTAGTCACTGCACATGCAGCAGCTACTCTTCCTGGGGTCCACATAAAACATACAAATGCATGACAAAGTACAGAACAGTTATAAACGAGAACAACATTGCATGAAATTCTATATATAAAATAAGAGTTATAAATTGGAACGACACCAAGCGACAACAAAAATACAATTTACACACTATTCCAATATACATAAACATATTCCTATGTACAGTATAGTTAAATTAGAACTTTAGAAAGAGGATAGGCATTGTGATACAATGTTTTTTTAATCTGTTTTCTAAAGCGAAACTTGCTTTTTGCCTGACTAACCTCTGGTGGCAGAGCATTCCATAACTGAGTGACGCATGAATTCTGTTTTTGTTTTGGGTACGGTGAAGAAACCCATAGTGGTGTGTCTGGTGGGGTATGTACAGTACCAGTCAAAAGTTTGGACGCACCTACCAATTCAAGGGTTTTTCTTTATTTTTACTATTTTCTACATTGTAGAATAATAGTAAAGACACAAACTATAAAATAACACATGTAGTAACCAAAAATGTGTTAAACAAATCAAAATATATTTTATATTCTTCAAAGTAGCCACGCTTTGCCTTGATGACAGCTTTGCACACTCTTGGCATTCTCTCAACCAGCTTCACTTGGAATGCTATTCCAACAGTCTTGAAAGAGCTCCCACATATGCTGAGCACTTGTTGGCTGCTTTTCCTTCAATTGGGTTGAGGCCAGGTCATCTGATGCAGCACTCCATCACTCGCTTTCTTGATCAAATAGCCCTTACACAGCCTGGAGGTGTGTTGGGTCATTGTTCTGTTGAAAAACAAATGATAGTCCCACTAAGCCCAAACCAGATGGGATGGCGAATCGCTGCAGAATGCTGTGGTAGCCATGCTGGTTAAGTGTGCCTTGAATTCTAAATATGTCACAGACCGTGTCACCAGCAAAGCACCATCACACCTCCTCCTCCATGCTTCACGGTGGGAACCACACATGCAGAGGTCATCCGTTCACCTACTCTGTGTCTCACAAAGACACGGCGGTTGGAACCAAAAATCTCAAATTTGGACTCATCAGACCAAAGGACAGATTTCCACCAGTCTAATGTCCATTGCTCGTGTTTCTTGGCCCAAGCAAGTCTCTTCTTATTATTGGTATCCTTTAATAGTGGTTTCTTTGCAGCAATTTGAGGCCTGATTTACACAGTCTCCTCTGAACAGTTAATGTTGAGATGCGTCTGTTACTTGAACTTAGTGAAGCATTTATTTGGGCTGCAATTTATGAGGCTGGTAACTCTAATGAACTTACCCTCTGTAGCAGAGGTAACTCTGGGTCTTCCTTTCCTGTGGCGGTCCTCATGAGAGCCAGATTCATCATAGCGCTTGATGGTTTATGCGACTGCACTTGAAGAAACTTTCAAAGTTCTTGAATTTTTCCGGACTGACATTCATGTATTAAAGTAATGATGGACTGTTAGTCTTTGCTTATTTGAGCTGTTCTTGCCATAATATG